>NC_092050.1:154292969-154602609 GCF_003086295.3 Arachis hypogaea
ATATATATATATATATATATATATATATGTCAATGAAGTATCTGATTTTTTTTTTCCCTTACACATAATATTTTCAGTTTTATTTGCTCATTTAATTATGCCTTATATAACTACTGCATATAATATTTTGTAATGTTTTGAAAACGGATTGAATCAGTTAGTTGGATCGGTGAAATTGAAAACTGTTTAACTATGCGATTCAGTTGATAAACTAAAATTATCTGTTTAAGAATCAATTATAAATCGCTAAATCAGCCAAAAATAAACCGGTCAGACCAAATTAAAAATCGATTAATTTTAGAAAAAAAGTTTTTTTAAATAATGGAATATTCAAATCTATGACAATTATATATATAAAATAAACTATTCTTATCTTTAATATTATAACACAATAATACATTTAATAATACCGACCAAAGAAACACATTTAATTTAAATTATATATATTAAAATTAAAAATATAAAATAAACTTATTTTTTAAATAAAAAAATTGTGAATTAAGATATAATTAAACTATTAATTTTTTGGTTTGGTTATTTTTTATTATTGTATAACATAAAATGTATAATATCATGAATGTTAAATATATATATATCAAATTCATCAACACATCAGGCCTAAGGCACACAAAATTCCAACAATAGGCAAGACCAAATAGAATGATCAATTTTTATCTTTTTCTCTCTATTCTATTTGTAAATTCTGTCTTTTGTCTTTTTCTTTCTTTATACCTTCTTAATGTTTCTAGAATTTAGATGACCTTTTCTTTTTTGTTAGAAATAAGAATCTTCTATCATGATACGGAAAGATTTAGTTTGTTATGAGAGTTGTACATGTATATATATTGTCTCTCTAAAATCATTCAATTCAAGAAGATATACACATTTTCTTCAGCCTTCTTTATCTTTTTCATTGTTCTGTATTTCTATTATGGTATAAAGAAGCTCTGCTGATACCCAATGGCCAAGACCACTAACTCAAATACACCACACTCTTCTTCTTCTTCTTTTAGCTCTACAAACATAAATGCAGAAGCTATTTCTTCTTCATCCACAGACACATCCAACCCCTTTTACATACATCCTAGTGAGAGTCCCGCTTTTGTTCTGGTAACACCACTGTTCACTGCCAACAATTACCACTCATGGAGTCGTGCTTTCTCCATGGCCGTCATCATGAAGAACAAGCATGGATTCCTCACAGGAACCATCCCCATGCCCTCTCCTGAGGATTCCACCTTTCCTGCCTAGGAAAGATGTAACAGTCTCGTTCTATCATGGTTATTCCATTTTCTTTCCCCTTCCATCACTCAAAGCGTCATATACTTCTCAACCGCCTCCACTGTATGGGAAGACCTACGAGAACATTTTTCACAGATTGATTTGTTGCGAATCGCAGAACTATAAGAAGAAGTATACAGACTCAAACAAGGAAATCAATCAGTGACAGATTTCTTTACCTCTCTGAAAACCCTCTGGGAAGAGCTGGAGAATGCTAGACCCCCTACATCCGTGTAGCTGTCCAGCTAAGAAGCATCGAAATCAAGATTTTGTAATTCGTTTTTTGAAAGGGCTGGATGAAAGATACGCTGTTGTTCGCTCACAAGTTCTGATGCTCGACCCTCTGTCTCCGATTACTCGAGTCTTCGCAATGGTGATCCAGCAGGAGCGAAATCTTCAAATCGCTTCTGGAATCCTAGATGATCAACGCCTACTCGCTGCTGCTGTCAATACTCGCCGTCCTGCACCAAGGCGAGGCCGCGGCGGTTACTCCCAAGGGCGTGGTGTTGGCTCTAACAAGCAGTGTACCTTTTGCGGCCGGGTGGGAGCACACCGTTGATGTGTGCTATGGAAAGCATGGGTATCCACCCGGTCACCCACGATACCCGGTCATCCACGCCTCCTGGACCGAGCAGCTTCCTCCAGCAGTAGCGCCGCCATGACCGTGACATCTTCCTCTCATTTATATACCCAGTTGCAAGGAAATAGGGCAGTGACGGGTAGCACTCCAGAACCTCTTTTGAGCCTTACTCCACAGCAACATAACACTCTAATGACTTACTTGAAGCAGGTCGATGCCCATGTGCCAGAGACTAAACATGATAAGGGTTCCTCCTCCTCCCAATCTGGGCTTCTCCCTAGTCCACGTACACATATCCTTTGTTCTGCAAATACTTTTTCTATTTTAAACAAAGATTTTTCAAAAACTTTTAGTGATACTTGGATCATAGATTCTGGTGCTAGTGATCATATTTGCTCTAATTTATCTTTTTTTGTCTCATACACAAAAATAAAACCTATTCTTGTCCACATGCCCAACGGTTCAAATGCTACTGTACATTACAAGGGAATAGTTAAATTTTCATCTTCTTTGACTCTTATTCATGTATTATATTTACCTCAATTTCATTTTAATCTTATCTCGGTGTCTAAGCTCACTTCTACATTACTTTGTGAACTTATTTTCTCTCAATTTTATTGTCTCATACAGGAATCGAGCAAATCGAGGATGATTGGTTTGGGTGAATTAAGAGATGGGTTGTATGTGTTAAACAAGAAGTCCACTACAAATTTATCAAACGACATTCATCCCACACATATTGCTTCAATCTACACCTCCAACCTATGGCATTTTAGATTAGGATATCTTTCTGGACACCGTCTTAGTATTTTACATAAACAATATCCTTTTATTTCCTTGAATCATGAAAATGAAGCATGTGATGTATGCCATTTCTCAAAGCAAAAGAAATCTTCTTTTTCCGTTAGTCATAATCATGCTCATGCTCCTTTTGATCTATTGCATCTTGACATATGGGGACTTTTTAGACAAAATTCAATAAACAACTACAAATATTTTCTAACTATTGTGGATGATTTTAGTCGATTCACTTGGATTATTTTACTAAAATCCAAGAATGAGGTTTCTCAACATGTCATCAATTTTGTTGCTCTTGTTGAAACACAATTTGACTCTAAAGTTAAAATAATTCGTTAAGACAATGGCCCGAAATTTTTAATTCCAAATTTTTACTTGTCAAAGGGGATTCTTCATCAACGAAGTTGTGTTGAGACTTCCCAACAAAATGGGCATGTCGAACGTAAACATCAACATATATTAAATGTAGCAAGGGCCTAAATGTTTCAATCCAATTTACCCTTTAATTTTTGGTCTTATGCTATAAACCATGCAGTTTATTTAATAAATAGAGTTCTCTCTTCTATTCTTGATTTTAAAACCCCTTTAGAAACTTTGCTTAACAAAGCATTTAACTACAATGATCTCAAAATTTTTGGTTGTCTTTGTTTTGTTTCAACCCTTCTCAACCATCGTTCCAAATTTGATCAAAGGGCTCACAAAGCCATTTTTCTTGGTTATCAAATAGGTACAAAGGGATTCATTGTTTATCTTTTGGATAAAAAAAAATTTATAGTGTCCAAAAATATTGTGTTTTATGAGCAAACTTTTTCCTTTTCTATAAATCACAAACAAAGACAAATACTCAGCCCAACACCACCAGCTGAAAACACCCCATTCCTAAACACTACACAAAATGAGATAGGCCCACATAAAATTCTAACAAATCCCTCCTTACCTATTGGGCCACAACCCTTGACCCATGATCCAATCACTCCCCCCTCATCTCTCTCAGACTCCACAACATGCCTTAACTACCCTCCTTATGTTCAATCCCTAGGAGCCATTCCTGACCCCTCCACTGTGCCCTCAACCCCTCTCCAAGACCACCATACACAACCTACCAATTCCACACTCACTCCTTTACAGTCCTCCCCTACCACCCAAAACTCATAAACATCGACCGATACCCCATCTTCTACCTCACCCAAGACCATCGCCCCTCCCATGCCACCACTGCAACAAAGTTTCCGTGCCACTAGGTCACCCATATACCTTCAGGACTACGTATGCAACGCCTCTCTTCATTCATCCACGTCAACACCCTCAAGAACTCGATATCCAATTTCTTCTGTCCTCTCTCTCTCTCAAATTTCTCAGCCAGTTACAAAAGTTTATTATTATCTTTATACTTTGACCATGAACCTCAATCTTTTCAAGAAGCAAATCAATTCCCTCAGTAGCGTGCCGCCATGAAAGAGGAGCTTGTTGCTTTGGAATTGAACCAAACTTGGTCTTTGGTGGATTGCCCTCCACGAGTGAAACTCATAGGCTGTAAATGGGTTTTCAAAATTAAAAGGCATCCAGATGGGTCCATTGAGCGTTACAAAGCACGGTTAGTAGCAAAAGGATTTACGCAGACAGAGGGCATAGATTTTCTGGAGACCTTTTCCCCAGTGGTGAAGCCTACCACTATTAGACTGGTCTTAGCCATTGCTTCCATCCGAAAGTGGCCAATCCATCAGCTCGACGTCAATAATGCTTTTCTTCATGGCGATCTTACTGAATTTGTGTATATGGATCCACCTCTTGGCCTCACTCTCAGTAATCCAAGGATCTGTTGTCGTCTTCACAAATCCTTATATGGACTGAAACAATCGAGCCAAATGTGGTATGACAAGCTTTCTGTACTCTTGATGTCTTGTGGGTATCAGCAGACTGTCTTTGATTATAACCTTTTTGTTAAATTTTTGGGCAATGAAATTTCTATTCTATTGGTCTATGTTGATGATGACATTGTCATCACTGGCAGTTCAGTTTTTGAATTAGTAGCTATCAAGCATACTTTGGATGCACATTTCAAGATGAAGGATCTTGGTACCTTGAAGTACTTTCTTGGTATTGAGGTAGCCCATTCCTCAAAAAAAATTTTCCTCTCACAACATAAATACTGTATTGACGTGTTATCTGACTCTGGATTGCTAGGTGCAAAACCTGTTAGTTCTTCTATGGACATCACAACTAAATTATTTCAAGATGACATACAGCCCTCTTCTTCCTGATCTTTTGGTGTATCGCCGATTAGTTGGACGCCTCATATATCTCACTACTACAAGGTCAGATATCACCTATGCAACCTAGCAATTAAGTCAATTCATGGCTTCTTCAACTCAGATGCATTACACAACTGCAATTCGGGTACTCAAGTATTTAAAGAACAATCCCGGTCGAGGCTTATTCTATCCTAGAGACTCTGAGATTTTAATTTTTTTTTGTTAACTCTTATGTTATATTTATATGAGATTATAAAATTTTAGTTGGTTTGCACTTTTAATTTATGTATTTTTAAAATTGATAATAGCATATATTTATATTTTTTTTTATATTTTTTTATAATTTTATATATTATTTTATTATAATTCAGTTATTTTACAATTAAATTGATTGAACCTCTAAATCAGTGAACTAATAATTAGGATGATTCGATAATCGGTTCAATTTTTTAAACGTTGATATTTTTATTATTTTCTAATAACATGGTATTATTTCAATGCAGATATTCAACCTTTTGCAACTATTTTTCATTGGGACCTTCCTCAAATCTTAGAAGATGAATATGGAGGCTTTTTAAGCCCTAATATAGTGTAATTCATATTTCTTAATTAGTACCTAATTAATCTAAACTATAATGCATGATCATCAACATATACCCTAAACATTAAAACCTTTTTCTTTTTTATCTTTTTTTTTTTTGAATATCATTAGAAAGGATTTTAAGGAATATGCTGAGGTTTGCTTTAAGGAATTTGGAGACAGGGTGAAGAATTGGATTACGTTTAATGAACCATGGTCATTCAGTAAACATGGTTACGCAGATGGAGTTGGTGCACCATTGAGATGTTCATCTTGGCAAAACCTAAATTGCAGTGGTGGAGACTCAGCCACTGAACCCTATATAGTGTCACACCATCAATTATTGGCTCATGCAGCTGCCTTCAATATCTACAAAACTAAGTATCAGGTTTTGTAACCAAGCTTTAATTTTTGTTGCATATATGCTTATATTTAGGGTTTGGTTAATAATTGCAAATAATAGACTAAGGAAAAGTCTAGGGGCCCAGCAACTTTGTTAAATTTTGGTCAGCATGTAACCAGCAAAGAAAAGTGAGCCATTGGATAAAATCTCACACCAATTTCACACCATTAAAATCATTATTGATGATTATTTGATGACTACAAATCACAAAAGTTGCTGTCCCCCTAGTATTTCTCATAGACTAAATCTGTTGGAAAAGTCTTTTACCCGATTTAAACTTTTGTCATTAAAATTGAGCCGTAAAAACAAGACGTTAAACAAACTTGATCTGATTAACGAGAAAAATTACGGGTTAAATAGATTAGTTACTGAACTATTTTTTTTTTTTTCAAATTTCTTCTTTGACAAGACCTGAAAATTCAAGGCACTCATTATAAAAGTTCTTTTTATTTAAGTGTTTTGGGTCCAAAAGTGATCTATTTGTCAAAAAAGGATTTTTTCGGTCCAAAACTACAAATTTTTGTCTAATTACTTTTGAAAAAATAAAGAATAAATAGACGAGTCTATATAAGCAACCAAATTTGGCATAAACGAGACAGTAAACAAATATAAAAAAGATGAGTGTTACGGGGACAACAATTTTTATGATTTGTAGTCATTAAATAACTATCAATAATGATTTTAATGGTGTGAGATTGACATGAAATTTCATGTAAAGACTCATTTTTCTTTACTGGTTACATGCTAATCAGAATTTAATAAAGTTGCTGCCCTAGACTTTTTCTATAAAATAAACGGATCAACCCGTATAATCTGCGAACTTAAATAAAATGAAACTTAATGGAACGGACTAATTATTTGACAGCTCTAATTTGGATACGCATATTTATTTAGAAACAAAAAAGTCATTTATTTACATGAATAAATTAAGAGGTTATATTGGAAACAAAAATATTTCAGAAACAATAGAAAAATAGTGAAAAGTAGTACAAAATTATCTTATTTTAATATTTTACATTGCTAAATTAAAAGTTATCTTATTTTAATTACTTTTGGAATAATTGTATAATATATATTATATGTAATAAGTGTGTAATATAATTATTGATGTTGTGAATGTTAAATAAAATAATTTTGGATTTGAGTTATTGCTTTTTTAATATTATTTTATTGGAAATATATATTTTTTAAATATATTTTCGTTTGTGTGTAGGCAGCTCAAAAGGGCTTGATAGGGATAACCCTAGTTTGTCACTGGATGGTGCCACTCTATGATATAGAATTGGACCATGATGCTGCTCAAAGAGCCATTGATTTCATGTTTGGATGGTATGTATTATTCTTTATTAACCATAAATCAATGATAGATATAATAAACTTCAAATTATTTAAAAAATTTATTCCTAATAATTATATGAATTTAATTTTTGTTACTGATGATATAAAAAAAATTTACATAAATATTTAATTATATATTATCACATCAATAAAAATAATTAATTTTTAAATTTACTATTTAAAAGATTATTTAAATACATAAATCGAATTTAATAATTATGTAAAATTTTTTAAACATTTTTTTTCTGTTAATGTATCAGAATTAAATTCGAATATTATATATATCTATAACATACAGATAGAAATTTAAAAAAATGACTATTATTGTAATGCCTATATTCTACGTAAGAGTAAAAGTAATTAATAATTTACTCGAGTCTTATATACACTAGATTATTTATTCATTAACTTAGATAGTATAAATTTTTATTATAGAGGGGGAAAATGTTTAACAGGTTTATGGAGCCATTAACCACAGGAGAATACCCAAGTTCCATGCGGTCTTTGGTTGGAAGCCGATTGCCAAAATTCTCAATTCATCAATCAAATCTTGTAAGAGGGTCCTTCGATTTCATTGGATTAAACTACTACACTGCCAATTATGCTACCGATGCTCCACAATTAAGGGATGCCAACCCTAGCTTCATGACGGATTTTCTAGTTAATCTTACAAGTAAGAACACTATCTTACGTTTATCATATTAGATCAAAATTATAATTGGCATTTGCCCATATGTAAATTTAAAGATGGAAAAGTCTAGGGGACCAACAATTTTATTGAATTTTGGCCAGTATGTAACCAGCAGAGAAATGTGAGTTATTAGATGAAATTTTACACCAATCTCACACCATTAAATCATCATTGATGACTATTTGATGGCTACCAATCACAAAAGTTGCTGGTCCCCTAGCATTGCTCTTTAAAGATCTATGTATTTTTTTTTTTGAAGAAGTATAGGTAGCCAATGGAGTATCTATATAATGTGTATAATGGGGATATAGGGATGTTCGATTCAGTAGGATATCAGATGTTTATTATTCCTGATACCCGGATGGTTATTCTAGATAGTATAGGTGTATTGTATTTGAAAAATTAGTAATATTTTATCCTGAATGTTCATTTTTTAACTCATATTGAGCTAAATAAATAGCCCGTTGTACACATTATACAAATACTCCATTAACTCCTTAGCGGAACTCATTTTTTTATAATATTAAGATAAAAAATAAATTTTATTTTATTTAATATTCATTTATTTATTAATTATTATAATAATTAATAAATACTAAATAAAATAAGTTCTGACTATTTTTTTATTAATTTTTTTTTGTTATCAAACCTTTTTAATTTTTTCTCTTGTAAATGTTAAATAAAAAATAGTTTTATTATTACAGCGAAGAGAAATGGAAAACCTATCGGTCCAAAGGTATGTGAATTAAATATATGCATTTATTTTGCAATTAACCACATTTCAATGCTTCGTTTCAGTTGCATTTTTGGTATGATGATTTATTTAATGTAAACTTGTGTTCTTGTAGGCTTTTTCAAATTGGTTGTTTGTTTATCCACAAGGAATTCTAGAACTTTTGCTCTATACTAAAGCAAAGTACAACAACCCTATGATCTACATCACTGAAAATGGTAATAAATATATACTATATAATTAACATTTTTTTACTAATGTATTAATATATAATTAAATATTGCTTGGTATGTATAAAGTTTTTTATACTAAAATTATATAAAAATTATTAGAATTTAATTTTAATGCACTAATATAGTATAAAAATATTTTATACAATCATCTAATTATATTTGATGTTAGCAAAAATAATTTTTTAATTTATTATTTAAAATATTATCTAAACGCATATATAGATCTGACTAAAAATAATTATATAACATTTTTGTATTGTGTATCAAAATTAAATTTTAAAAATTAAACTCATGTATTTTGTTTTAAGCTAAAAATTAAATACTCATCTTAATTAATAGAAATAACTTCTCTTTCTGGTCGTCCAAATTTAAGTTTGAGTTACTTTCTTATGAACAATTTAATTTATTCATTTATACAGGTATAGATGAATTCAATGATCCAACAATCTCACTTGATGAAGCCCTTAACGACACAAATAGGATTGATTACTATTTTAGTCATCTCTACAATATTCAAACTGCAATAAAGTAAGCATATACTATCAAAATAATAATAGAAAAGTGTGTTTTTGTTTTGAAAAAGTATAGGTAACCAACAAGATTTTTGAACAATGTGTAAATAATGTGAATTAATATGGTTAAAAGAGTAAATTTAATTAATAGCATTAAATTAGAGTGTAGTGTATTTTCATCTGATTGGTGGTTGTTTATGTTGTTCAAAATTTTCATTGTTTTCCTAGCACTCCTTTTTTTTTTCATGCTATTTTTTTTTTGTATTTTTTTTTTCATTTATATTATACATATTTGATGTATTCAAATTAAAACTCGGCTGGTTAACTCTAATTAATCTTTTAGGGATGGCGTGAATGTGAAAGGATATTTTGCATGGTCATTGATCGACAACTTCGAATGGATCAAAGGCTACACTTCGAGGTTTGGAATTTATTTTGCGGACTATAAAAATGGCCTGAAAAGATATCCAAAAAAGTCAGCAATTTGGTTTAAAAATTTCCTAAGACACAAAACACATGGATATATATGATGATTTCCGCTAAGTTTGTGTATAGACATATGATCAAGCTAAGACTCCAAGATATAAGTGGTGTTTGTAATTCTAAGTAGTACATATTGTTTGTCAAGTAATGATTTCTATGTGGTTCTATATGGTGTGTGTTTGGTTAAAACTTAGAGGATAAAAGTAAAAGTGATATTTATCTTCTGCTAATAAAAGTAATTATGTTTTTTGAATGCCAAAATTAAACAAGTTTATTAAACAGCCAAAGCTAAGCAAAATGTTTTAAAAAAATATGTGAACTTAAATCTTTTTTCTTTTAGCCAAAAATTTTTTAAAAAGCTTTTTTTTTCTTAAACGGACTAAAATTTGAATTTACAACATTTATTTATAAAGAAAAAAATGTGTGAGGATGATTAAGTTTCAATAGATATTTATATTTGGCATGAAGCATGATCAAATTTTGTTATGAAAAATCCTAAAAAGGAATTGTTTTCGTCATAAAAGATTGCTTGTATCATACGGAATTAATTTTTGGAAAAAGTTGTAAAACCCAAGAAAAAACCCAAAATGCCAACTTAGTACAATTGTTCGTTTATTAGGCCCAATACGAAGACCAAAGGGTCAACTTCGACGACAATTGGTCTATCAGAAATTATAAAAAGTGACAAACCAAAAATATTTTATTTTGGTTATTAGATAATAAATTGTAGGGCTTAATTTTTATATGTTATAAATAAATAAATAAATTATATTTTTTAAATAAAGATCATTATAAAAAAATATTCTTAGCATCTTTATTGGAATAATTTTTTAATATTATAAAACCTGAATTAACTAAAAAAGAAAAGAAAATATAAAACGTGGATAATACAAGATTATTGAAAATATTTCTAGAACATATTTAAGGTTATTTTAACAAATTTTATAGTTGTTTTTTTATAAATTGGTGCTGAGTTCTATTCTCTAGTAAAGTAACTAATATTCATGGGAACCATATTCAATTGAATTCTTTATTTAAGAGGTATATAAGGTCCCCACCTATAATGCAAGACTGAACTAAGTTGACCAAATAAGCAACCCCAAAGTCACGGCTTTCATTAAGCATTATCTCCCCAGTATTTTACTGATTCTAGCTCAACAATCATTGAAGCTACAATCATATATTCATGTTCAACAGTATAATTAAAAAATATAAAAATTGTCATTGTTAGATGTAGATTACTGATAGCTGAAAGTTTTCACCGTTTCACGTAAAAATACCCCTCATTCATTTTTCCACTTTCCATATGTATTATTACAAAATACAAAGATTCCAGTCTAAGACAACATGGAGTAATTATTATTCACATTTTGATATGGGATGGATCCCATTTCTTGCGCAATTTGTCTCAGCACAGTCTTTTTAATCTTCCCAGTGGAACTCTTTGGAAGCTCCTCCCTAAACGCCACCGTTTTGGGGACCATATAAGTTGCCATGTTCTTCCTGCAATGCTCAATTATCTCCTCCTCTGTCACCACCAACCCCTCTTTCAAACTCACGAACGCGCACGGCGTCTGACCATAGTACTCGTCCGGCCTCGCCACCACCGCTGCCTCTTTCACCGCCGGGTGCATGTAAAGAACAGATTCCACCTCCACACTGCTCAGATTCTTGCCACCCGTGGTTATGACGTCGCTTAACCTATCCTTTATTTCCAAGTAACCGTCTTCATGGATCACACCAACATCGCCAGTGTAGAAATAACCGTTTTTCAAACGGTTTTTTGTTCTTTCGGGGTCCTTAAGGTATCCAAGCATCACGCAGCTTCCGCGGATAACTACCTCACCCAGCGTTACCCCGTCGTGCTTCACGCTCTCTCCCGCGCTTGTAACCACGTCCACTTCCGTCATTAGGCATGTTCTTACTCCCTGCCGCGCCTTCAACCTCGCCCTCTCCGCCGCCGGAAAACGGTTCCACTTTCTCTTCCACGCGCACGACACGACCACTCCTCCAGTCTCGGTCAGGCCGTACCCGTGGCTGACTATGAATCCTAAAGACTCCGTTCGCTGGATCACCGCCGGAGGAGGCGGCGCTCCGGCGGTGAGGATGTGGACGGGATTCTCCAACGGCTTGTTGTCGGGAGTGTTTGTTAGCATGTTAAGCAGCACCGGCGAGGCACACATGTGAGTCACGCGGTGGCTCGTGATGAGAGAAAACACGATCGGCGCGTCGAATTTGCGGACGCAGATGTTCGTCCCTCCAACGGCAGCGATCCCCCACGGGAAGCACCATCCGTTAACGTGGAACATCGCTAAGGTCCAGAGAAAGACCGCTTGTTTCGGAACCTCCCAATCCATCAACGAGTCAACGGTGATAACAAAGGTTCCTCTGTGGGAGTGAACTACTCCTTGGGGTGAAGACGACGTCGTTCCGGAGGTGTAGTTTAGTCTCAACGGGTCCCACTCGCTGTTAGGGTATAACCACTTGAAATTCGGATCTCCCTTGGAGATTAAGCCTTCATACGTGTCTTCGAAATGAACGGTGGATGATGGAGTTAGGTGCTCGACCGCATCGTCCTCTATAAGGATGAGGATCGGACGGCGGGGATTATTTTCGGGGAACAAAGAGAGAGCTTCGATGACGACATCACGTGAGGCTACGTCCACAAAGACGAGCTTGGACTCGGCGTGACGGAGGACAGCGGAGAGGGTTCTGGCGCGTAGGCGTGTGTTGATTATGTTGATGATTGCGCCGGCGAAGGGGACGGCGAAGTGGAGCTCGTAGGTGGCGGGTATGTTTGGTGCCACGACGGAAACGACGTCGCCGCGGTAGATTTTAAGGGAAGAGAGAGCAGAGGCCAGCTGGAGGCAGCGACGGCGAGTTTGAGACCAGGTGAAGGTAACGGCGTCATAGATAACGGAAGGTGTGTCGCCGTAAACAGTTGCTGCTCTGTCCAAGAAACCGAGTGGGGTGAGAGGTGAAGAGTTTGCAGCACTTGGCTTCAGTTCCTCCATTCTTTCTATCAGTTGTTTTTTTTTTTTTTGGTCGCAGTTAAGGAGCTGGAGTGAGCTGCAGTGAAGTTGCGTGATCACACGCGGAAGAATATGTCATGGAAGTACGGCTTGTCCCGAAAAAAAAAAAAGGTCGTGGAAGACTGGAAGTATGCCATTCCATTGGAGAAAGTTGAAATTAAAATATATTTTTAAAAAAATATTATTTTTACATTAAAATTAATATATAAATATACGAATTATTTAATTTATTTTATATTTTAATATATATTTTATGTTATAATTAATTTTAATATATATTTAATATAATTATATTTTTATTTTTTATTTTTTTAAATAATCAAATTATATTATCAAGTATAATTTTTTATAAAAAAAATATATACGCATAAAATATAAATGATATTATTAAATTAATTATTATATATTTATATATAAATATATATTAATTAATTAATTTTAATATATATATTAATTTTCTCAAATAACACTGCTCTCCAGAATTTATCATTAGTATATGTTTGTAATGTCTTTTTTCCTGTGTTGAGAATTTTTAAAAGAGGGAGATCTTGTGCTATCTTTTTCACAGATTTAACAGTTATTTATGTTCACAAATAATGCTAGAGGGTCAGCAATTATAAACATTCTAAAAATAATTACTACTGATGAACTTTCTTCTATCATTCTATTGAAATGGATTGCTAATTATAAAAAGGCTTTTCTAAAAGAACAGGTTGATATTCATATTACAACATCTTTAACTATTACTCAATGATGAAATAATGACTATTGTTTTTCATAAACCTGAAATGAGCAAACAACTTCACAGCGAAGACTATCTTTTAGGAGAATTAATATGATCTCCTCAGGTGCAAATAACTCACGATCAAAATGATCTTTCTGTAAATTTATATTATATATTAATATAAATAATTTTATACTAATAATTAATTTAATAATTAATTTTTTATTTGATTCTCATATTTGTTTTCTTGCCCAAGACGATGAATTCTGGTTTGGTGAAAATAAGATTTTTTTTTTTTAATTAAGCAGAGTAAAATGACGAGATTAGTGCTAGTACTTTTGCCAACTGGAATGACGAAGAAAACAATCTTTAAAAATTGTTTATGGATTTTAAATATTTTATGCGGCTGTCATGTATTACTTTGTCTTTATGGAGTGGGGCAAGAGCAAGACAAGACTGTGGAATTCTTATCTTATTCACCAATAGAAAAATATTTCTTGACTTAATTTAAACAAGGGTAATAAATTAATAATATGTAATGAGTTATAATTTAAATGATATAATTTTTTTATATTTATTTAAAAAATTATGGGTTTGAATTTTTCTATCTTTAGTTAAAAATAGAAAATAAATATAAACTAATAATCTATATCCTACACAAAATTATCTTCTTGTTCACTATTGTCATCATCAGCATGTTTTTTTGTTTTTATATCATTTTTTTATATTCTTATTTACTCTCTTTGTTTGTATATTTTTAAAAATTTTATAAACAATAAAAAAAATAGAACACAAAAAAAAAATAAATAAAAAGAAAAAAAACCAAAATTTTCACATAAAATATAGGAATAAAATAGAAATAACACTAAAATTTTATCACGATAAACATAAAATTTAAGTCTCTATGTCACATTGCAAGACAGATTATTGTTTATGACTTAGGAGTATTCAATTCAATTTTAACACAATTATTTAGATAAAATCCTCCATTTTAAAGTAAAATATAAAAAAATATAGAAAAAATTTATATTAATAACAGAATATGAAGAAAAAAAGAGAAACATGTTAGTAGGGAAAAAAAAGAAAAAATATGAAGAAAAAAATAAAAAAAAGATATATTAAGAAAAATTTTGATATTATTTTTAAGAAATTTTGGTGTTATTTTTATTTCTAATAATTTTTAATTAGTTCAGAAATCTTCTGTGTCATTGTTAAAAAATTTTAATGTCAAAATTAAAAAATTTTGTGTGTTGAGCTTAAACAATTTTAGTGTTATTTTTTTAATAAATTTTACATAATTTAAAATTTTTATCTTCCTCTTCTCATCATCCTCCTCATCATCTTATAAAAAATACTATCCTGCAGTGTAGGAGTGACAATGGGTAGAATTTGCCAACCCTAACTCACTCGCGAATTTTAAAAAATATACAATATTATTATATAACCTAACGAACATACAAATTAAAAATTTAATACAAATTAAACAACATAATTATTTCTCAAACAACACAATCGTCTTATAAACAATATAATCATTAAATATTTAATTCATATAAAAAAATTTTTAAATTAATAACACAAACATAAATAAAATATTATAATATTATGTTGTATTTATATATCACTAAAATAAAATTAATTTTTATATAAATAAAAATGTTAAATTATCTATTGATGATTTTGATTCAATAATAAAAATTTTTTACATTAAGGGAGAGGTATTAGATTTGTCAAATAGGGTTGATATTCAACCCACTTCGTACTCAACTTTGCTCGCAGTGAATTAATTGAGACCTAACTTATACTTACTCCCGTTGTGAATTAATTGAGACCCTATCCGCAATAGATTAGATTGGTAACGGATTAAATTAGCACCTTTTACTGCCATGATGATTATAAAATTAAACACTTAAAGTTGTTGGAAATTAATTTATGGCGGCCAATGAGTAATAGTTCAAATGGCATAGTCTCTCTCTCTCCATATTCAATTAAGAAGTTGTGGGTTCGAGTCTCATATCTTTAATAAAAAAAAAAAGAATTAATTTATGGCGAAGTAAAAATCTGAAATTAGCATAGCTAAAATAAACCAGTACATCATTTATTTTAAAGTAAGTATAAATTTTCGTGGGATGCATTTGATAATTAAGTATTTTTCACTTATATTTTAATTTAATTTATTTCGAAATATAAAGTGATATGGTCACCATTAATACAAATCATAACCGACCATCATCATAACTCGTCTTTGCCGTTATTGTTCGGCCCTTATGAATTATAACTCGGCAAAATTAATGACATTATAACTGACGTCTCAAACGGTATGAATAAAGTCGGTTACAAAACCAATTATCAAGAACGGTCAAATAATCATCTAGAATATAACGGACGATTAAATATCTATAAAAGAAGGTAAAGTATCTTTTCTCATTCACTCTGAATTAACACCATAACTGACTTAAGTATTGGAGTGCCTTTGCAGGTACACTCCACCCCTTTTGTATTACTCACACCTTCACATCTACAACGAGAAAGGAAAATTCGGACTCTGAGGAGTGGACGTCCAATCTTGCAGCATATAGCTTGGCTGACCTTGAGGAATTGAAGCCGACCTATTTCCCAGGCAAGATCAATTGGCGCCCACCGTGGGGCCGAGGAAATCATATTTTTCTTTTGGTCTCATCATTTTCATCTACATCCATGGCTGACGTACCGCCTCCATCACTGTCCGAACTCATGCGAATGGTAGCTGAGCTACAACAAGCTAATCAGCGGATGGCTGACGAGAACCAAATAATGGCTGCTCAAATTGCCGAACTAAATCATGCTCGGATTGAACACAATGATGCTCATCGCCAACAGGCGGAGGACGAGGAACATCAATCCCAACCGACCCATGTTTCAGAAACCGCTCAACATGAAGAGCAGCAGCACGAAGACAAGAAAGAAGAATCTGAGGACCTTGTAGGCCCTTTCACAGAAGAAGTAATGAATTTCGAACTGTCGAAGAGGTTCACTCTGCCGTTGACCCTCACGCCCTACGATGGACTCGGAGACCCAAGGAAGTTCATAAAGAAATTCCGATCAATAATGATCGTCAATAGTGCATCAGATACAGTTTTATGTCGTTGTTTTCCGAATTATTTAGACGGTCCTGCACTTGATTGGTTGTGTGCTTTGCCTGCAGGTTCCATTTCGCGCTTTTATCAGCTGGCGAAGTTATTCGAAGAACATTTCGCCGGATCTGCAATATACTTGCACGATTCCGATTACCTGAACACCATCAAGCAAGGAACAAACGAAAGCCTAAAGGACTATATGACTCGCTTTACCAAGGTCGCAATCAACATACCAGATCTCCATCCCGAGGTCCATCTACACGCAATTAAAAGCGGCCTCCGACCTGGGAAATTCCAGGAAACAATCGCAGTAGCAAAACCGAAGACTCTAGCAGAATTTCGAGAGAAAGCAAAAGGACAAATTGACATCGAGGAGCTCAGACAAGCTCGGAAATCTGACAAGTCACACTTCCGCGAAGAAGATAAGAGTTCAACCATTAAGAAAAGTTTTAAACTAACACCCAGATTTGATTCTTATACGCAGTTCAACACCAAGAGGGAGGACATAATTAAGGAGATCTTGAACTCCAAACTAATTAAGCCACCAAGAAAGGCCGGCACATACCAGGATGCAAAGCATGTGGACAAATCAAAGTACTGTACTTTCCACAAAAAACACGGCCACAACACTGATGATTGTGTGGTCGCCAAAGATCTCTTAGAACGACTAGCAAGACAAGGACACCTAGACAAATACATTAGTGGTCACATCCAAAAGCGCAGCCACAGTTCCACAACAAACGACCTCTCCGAACAAAATCGAGGAAAAGAGAAGGCAGCTTCAAGCCAATATGAAAGGCCACGAGGTATAATCAATTGTATTTCAGGAGGATACACAAGTGGGGGATACTCAAACTCGGCAAGAAAAAGGTCGTTCCGAGCAATATGCTCGGTAGAAGGACCAAAGCAAGATGTAGCAATCAATAACCCACAACCAGAGGTCACTTTCACACAGGCCGACCTTAACTCCAACATAAAAAATCTGGATGACCCTGTGGTAATCACACTCCAGCTGGGAGACCTATTAGTGAAAAAAGTCCTCTTGGATCCTGGGAGCAGTGCCGACGTTCTGTTTTACTCCACATTTCAAAAGATGAGCTCAGCGACAACGTGCTACAGACCGCAGGAGGTGACTTGGTCGGCTTCTCAGGAGAACGAGTTCCAATACTCGGATCAGTGTGGTTACAGACCACACTGGGTGAGCAACCCTTTTCAAAAACTAATGATATTCAATATTTAGTAGTGGATTGTTCCAGCCCATATAACCTTATTCTTGGCCGACCTTTTTTGAATAAATTCGGCGCCATTGTATCTACAGTTCATCTCTGTGTGAAGTTTCCAGTGCAGGGCGATCAGGTCGCAACAATCCATGGAGACCATAAGGAGGCGCGACAGTGTTACAACATCAGTTTAAAATTCCAAAACCGTTCAACACAACAAGTCAACAATGTCGACCTCAACCAGAAGGAAGGCATACTGGCCGACCTCGACCCAAGAGCTGATTTCCTCGAGCGCCCGAAACCATCCGACGACTTACAAAAAGTATATTTCAACAATGACCCTAACAAATTCACATATGTAGGTACATCAATCAACACGGCTGAGTTACAGGCCATAACATCCTTCCTACAAGAAAACGCCGAGCTTTTTGCCTGAAAACCTGCTGACATGCCCGGCATTGACCCACAAGTCATCAGTCATAAACTAGCAATAAACTCCTCAGCCCAACCAATCCAACAGAGGAAACGAAAACTCGGCAAAGAAAAAAGGAAAGCATCACTGGAGGAAACACAAAAGCTCATCAACGCCGAATTTATCAAAGAGATCAGATTCACTACCTGGCTAGCCAATGTGGTAATGGTAAGGAAACAAAACGGTAAGTGGCGCATGTGCGTCGATTTCACTGATTTAAACAAAGCATGTCCAAAGGATTCCTACCCTCTACCGTCCATAGACTCTTTAGTAGACAACGCATCGGGCTACGCTACTTTAAGTTTTATGGACGCGTATTCAGGGTATAATCAAATACTCATGCACCCCTCCGACCAAGATAAAACGGCTTTCATCACTGATTTCGTCAATTATTGTTATAAAGTTATGCCATTTGGATTAAAGAACGCAGGTGCAACTTACCAACGTCTTATGGATAAAGTGTTCGTCAAACAAATCGGCAGGAATATCGAAGTTTATGTCGACGACATGGTCGCCAAGACAAAAACCGGAGATAACCACATCACAGACCTAACAGAAATATTCGGCCAAATCCGCAGATACAACATGCGCCTCAACCCCGAGAAATGTGCCTTCGCCGTCCAAGGGGGTAAGTTCTTAGGCTTCATGCTGACGTGCAGGGGAATAGAGGCAAACCCAGACAAATGCCAAGCAGTGCTAGACATGGCCAGCCCCAAAACAGTAAAAGAAGTTCAGCGCCTCACAGGACGCCTTGCCGCACTTTCCAGATTTGTTCCCTGTTTAGCTTCAACTTCTGTTCCTTTTTTCCAAACAATAAAAAAGAAAAGTAAATTCGAGTGGAACGACGATTGTGAGAGGGCCTTTTCAAAATTAAAAACAACACTCTCACAACCGCCGATTCTACAAAAACCCATACAAGGGGAGGATTTATTTCTATATTTATTGGTAACTGATTGGGCAATAAGCTCAGCCCTTGTTACAGAAAGAAGCAAAGTTCAGCATCCAGTGTACTTTGTTAGCAAAACTCTACAGCATGCCGAACTTAATTATCCAAGAATTGAAAAGCTCGCGTTGGCACTTATATTCTCGGCGTGACGTCTCCGACCTTATTTCCAGAGCCACGTTATCCATGTCAGAACAGATCACCCACTAAGACAAGTGCTATACAAACCAGAAGTTGCAGGACGACTAATTAAATGGGCAGTCGAACTGTCTGAATTCGACATCAGATACCAATCCAGAGGACCAATCAAGTCACAATTCCTGGCAGATTTCATTGCCGAACTTACCATACCATCTGAAGAAGATCATGCAAAACAATGGATTTTATTTGTCGACGGCTCCTCAAATCAAGAAGGCTGTGGTGCAGGAATTCGTCTTGAAGCCGACGACGGATTCATATTGGAACACTCAATACACTTAGCCTTCAAAGCAAGCAACAACCAATCCGAGTATGAAGCACTACTCGCCGGACTCAGACTTTGCTCAGATCTTCAAATATCGACGATCAAGGTATATTGTGACTCTTTGTTAGTCGTACAGCAGGTAAATAACCTCTTCCAGGTAAAAGATCCTCTACTCTCTAAATACCTGCTACTAGTAAAGAAACTTTCAAAGAAATTTATCAAATTTGAAATAGAACATATTCCTCGAGAACAAAACCAGAGAGCAGATCTCTTATCTAAGCTCGGCAGTACTCAGTCTACGCTAACCACACTACACCAGTTCACAATAACATCACCCACTGTTACTCTGATAAATGTATTAAGTGTTTCATAGGAAACAGATTGGGGGACGAACTTTATACACTATCTAGAAACAGGTGTTGTACCAGAAGGGGTCGAAAACAGTAAAAAATTTCGGCGGCAAGCATCCTTCTTCACAATCCTAAATGGAGAACTGTATCGACGAGGTTATACCCGGCCACTACTCAAATGTCTCAACAAATCCGAAGCAGAAATAGCTTTAGCCGAGGCACACGAGGGAATCTGCGGGACACACACAGGAGCTCGGAGCCTAGCATCAAAGGTCCTCCGGGCTGGATTTTTCTGGCCGACTTTAACACACGACAGCAAACAGAAAATCAGGACATGCAACAATTGCCAAAGACATGCACCCCTGATACACATACCTGCCGAACAGTTACATCACGCAGACATCAGTTGGCCATTCAACCAATGGGGTCTAGATATACTCGGGCCGTTCCCTACGGCACCGGGCCAGGTAAAATATCTTATTGTCGGAATTGATTATTTCTCCAAATGGGTGGAGGCCCAACCTTTAGCAAAAATAACATCACAACAAACAATCACATTTGTTTGGAAGAACATTATTTGCCGTTTCGGCATACCTCAGCATATTACAACTGACAATGGTCGCCAGTTTGCCGATCAAAAATTTCAAGCTTTTTTGCAGAATCTAAAAATAAAACAACACTTCGCCTCTGTGGAACATCCCCAAACGAACGGCCAAGCTGAAGCCGCAAACAAAGTCATCTTACATGCACTAAAGAAGAAACTAGACGAGGCCAAAGGACTCTGGGCCGAATTAATACCTAAAGTACTTTGGGAATACAACACCACCCCACAAACATCAACAAAGGAGACACCATTCAGATTGGTATATGGCTCAGAGGCCATGATACCCCTGGAGATCTCCCAGAACTCTATCCGAACTTACATCAACAATCAGGACGAGGCTCGGAAATCCGAGCTCGACGTGATCGAAGAAATAAGAGACATAGCCACATTGAGGCAACGCGCAGCGCAGCAAGCCATAGCTCGACAATACAACAAAGCGGTGAGAAACAGAAACTTCGTCACAGGAGATCTAGTTCTCCGCAAAACCGAAACTGTTCGGAAACCACCAACACATGGAAAGCTCGCAGCCAATTGGGATGGTCCATACCGAGTATCCCAAGCACTCGGCCAAGGAGCATACAAATTAGAAACACTAGATGGTAACCTCTTACCTAGTACATGGAATGTATCTTCCTTAAAGAAATTTTATAGTTAAAAAGACAGGGACAGGCTTGTACTCTTTTTCCTACTGCCAAGATTTTATCCCAAAAGGTTTTGCTTGGAGAGGTTTTAACGAGGCTAGCCTACCTGCACCTTTGTATGAAACAATTCCGAATATATAAGGGACGAACAAATGTCCTATCCTTTCTATCAAATCGATCTTATCAAACTATCAATCCAGCTCGGACAAATGCCAATTCTCGTCCAAGCTCCAAAGGCAATTATCAAATAATTCTAAAACGCCAATAAACTTGGAAATATATCCGAACAATGCAAACAGCTTTTTATAAAAAGCACCAAATTTTCAAACAAGTCAATTTTAAAAAGGCTAAAAAACAGGAGCCATACTATTATCCGCTTACAAAAAACAGTCAGATTACAATAACAAAAAACAAATTCACAAAGGTCTTTTCATAACAACCTAAACATTATCGGCCTCATCTTCCGCATCCCCATCATCCTCAATCAACTGACCATCTCGAACTATCTTCCCAGGATCCATGCCAGAAAGATCGGCATCCGGAACCAAAAACTTCACCTGCAACCTTGCCCTTTCAAAACCTTCAACAAACGAGTCCAAAATCTCATCCACCTTTTTCTTCTCCATATCCTTAAGCTGAGCAGTCACCTCAATCAACCGATTTTGCACGTTCACCAGATCGCTTTCCTTCTTCTTCAAATCCTCAACATCCTTAGCATAACTTTCCTTAGTCTCCCTCAGCAACTTCTCGGTCTCAGTCAAACGAGCTTGAAGCTCAGCAGCAAGATTCTTACACTTAATCAACTCTTCCTTCAAAACAGATACCTCACCTTTCTCAGCAGCCACTCCCTTATGTTTCAATTCCTGACTTCGACCCAGACTTGCAAGGCGCAACCCAACAACCTGGAGGGCAAAACAAACTCATAAGAAAACAAAAGGAAAAATAAGGAAAACATCAATAACTTGTTACCTGCATATATTGCCCAACAGCCACATCCCCGACCTCCTTGGCAAGAGTTACATCGGCCGATGATTGGCAATACTCATCCACAACAGCCATGTAAGGATATTCCTTTCCCCACACCGAAAACGCCTCACTTTCCTCAGAAATCTCGTGCAGCCTTTTTTGATTCCCCATAAAAGCCTGTAACTCTTCAAGAGGAACCCCAAACTCTTTCTCATCAGAATCATCTGATAATTCCACAAGCTCGGACTTCTTCCTTTTCTTCGCGATAACTTTCCTCCGCCCTTGACGAGGCTGCGAAACCTCGCCAGTACCAACAACCTTCTCAGCATTAGATGACGACACCTCCTTCTCCAAATTTTTATTCTTAAACCGCGTCCTTAGCGATGCAGCAGAAACGCCAGGATACTTCCCACCTGAAGAAAACATATCGTGTTAGAGTTTTTCAGCAAGAAACACAAACATCAACATAAACCCTAGAAACTCACCTAGATACTCTACAACAGCACCCTTATCCTCTTCCCACTTCAGCAACTCATACATCGATATCAAATTTTTTCGATCAATATTCTCCACCAAAAATTCTATCAGACACTCATTCCTCGGCGATATAACCTCCGGACCGAGTATATTTTGCGGCTCCGAGCACCAAAAGAGGGAAAATTTCCCAGCAAGATTTTCATCAATAAAAAACGGAAAATCCTCTTCTGAACTCTTAACTTTAAAATACATCTCCTTGAAGTCTTTAAAAGAAGATTTGTACAGTCTAAAAATCCCAAATCCCAGAGTGCTATTGAAATTTACCCAACCTCCTTTCCAAACACCTTTAGCTTGAAATAAGGAAAAGAACAAATCCACAGACGGCACTTCCTCCAGAAACTCCATCAAAACCTCAAAAGATCGAAGGAAAGCCCATCCATTTGGATGAAGCTGTGAGGGAGCACAGTTGAGCCGCTTAAGAACTTGACACTCAAACTCCGTAAACGGAAGCCTAACCCGCAACTCTTCAAGCACACAGCTATGCATGTAAAAGAACCCAAACCCCCACTCTCGGTGATAAACCCTATCATCCACATTACATGGTAACAACTCCACCTTGACTCCGGAACCTACCCTCACTATTTTATTCACATCCACCTCCCTCACCGCCGCTTCATCAGAAAAAAGTGAAACCCGTGATTTAACATCTTCCCCTACCCAATCATACGACCAATCCACCCTATCCTTCTTCTCTTTCCCAAACCCCATTAGATCGAAAAGCAGTAGAAGAAGAAAGGAAAAAACGAAAAACACAGGAGAAAGCACAGAAATGGATAAGAAACAGAAAAAGAGACTCATACCTCTCTTACTCATTCTTCAAAAGAAAGCAAGCATATAACCAACAGCCAACAAAACACCCAGGAAAATCTGAAGAGATTCGAAGAATTAAAGGAACAAAACGTTCCAAATAATCACCCCCCACTTCCAAAGCCACATCAAACAGTGAACCAAACATTGGGAAACCGCAAAAATTAAATGCAACCATTATTCCTTCTCTTTCATCAGGAAATAACGGACACGACTCCCCACGTACCCACATTTCAAACCACTGAATCATCTTTTAATGAAGTAAGTTGATCTGGGGGCTCATCCACTAACCTACACAAGCCGAGTTATAACTCATCAAAAAAATAAAGCTCAACCTGCTTCATTAAAATCCTCCTCAGGCTAAGCTTGGGGCTGTGATATGGTCACCATTAATACAAATCATAACCGACCATCATCATAACTCGTCTTTGCCGTTATTGTTCGGCCCTTATGAATTATAACTCGGCAAAATTAATGACATTATAACTGACGTCTCAAACGGTATGAATAAAGTCGGTTACAAAACCAATTATCAAGAACGGTCAAATAATCATCTAGAATATAACGGACAATTAAATATTTATAAAAGAAGGTAAAGTATCTTTTCTCATTCACTCTGAATTAACACCATAACTGACTTAAGCATTGGAGTGCCTTTGCAGGTACACTCCACCCCTTTTGTATTACTCACACCTTCACATCTACAACGAGAAAGGAAAATTCGGACTCTGAAGAGTGGACGTCCAATCTTGTAGCATATAGCTTGGCTGACCTTGAGGAATTGAAGCCGACCTATTTCCCAGGCAAGATCATAAAGATATCCTAACTAAAGTTAGTTTAAAAATACGTTACTGGTATATAATTAACGAATTACATAAAATAGTAAGATATACTAGTATATTTATAGAGGCTAAATCCAAAATACGGATACTATTTTATTGTGAAATATACAAGGTTGCCTTTGTTGATTGCTGATCGAGGAGATAGCTTTTCTTGAAATGATATTATCATTTGTTTGGTTCTTTTATTAGTCACATTAATTTTTGGCCCCCCTTTGATTAACGACCTAATTCTGAATTTCTGATCCTATGGGTGTGAAGTAAAAGGCTCAGGCGATAATGCTTTTTCTATTATAGCAGATTTCATGAACTTAAGAGGAGAACATAATTTGAATTAAAAAAATTATACACATTGCATTTGAACAATGATTTAAATATCATGGAAAGGATCAAGACAGCACCATTGAAGCTGTAAATGCTTACTATTCGGCCACATTGATGGGTCTGATATTTTATTGTTTAGGTGCATAATTGTAAAATTTTAGTGCAAAATTACAAAATTTTAGTGACTAAAGTCAAAGACCAGAATTACAGAATTCAACTATTCAAGTGCAGAATTAAGTGTATATTTGCATAGCTAGATTTTTTTTTTCCAATAGGTAAATGCGAATTAAGGAAAAAAATTTTTCGAATAAATGAGAAAAAAAATTAAAATACAGTTGTTTATCTGCAGTAAAACTTGGTTCTTTTTTCCAAATAGGCAAATATGACATAAGCTAATAATTTTTAATAATTTTAATACAAAATATTTTTTATTTATTTCTCCTAACATTCTTTAGAGTAATTTCTTCTATTTCTAATGCACTTATAAGTTATAAAATAAAAAAGTGCAATTATTAAAGTGTTTTTAAAATCATATAAAATATATTGAGAGTCACTTAGATAAAGATGTCAAAAATACATTTTTTTAAAGATATTTTTTTAAAAATTAAAATTTAACACATATAATCAATTAAACTATGCTATTTTTATTAAAATTAGAGCAGACAAATCAACTTAGCCAAAAAATTAATAAATTAAATTTTGAATCGGTATAAATTAATATTTTTTTATATAAAATGACTATAATATCCCTATTATAAAAAATAACTAAAATACTCCTATTATATATATATATATATATATATATATATATATATATATATTAATTTTAAAATTTCTAAATCCTAATCCTATAATGATAGAGAAGAAAAGGGTTAGAATTTAGGATTTTCAAAATTAATATATATAATAAGAATATTTTAGTCATTTTCTACAATAGAGGTATTGTAGATATTTTTTATAAAAAATAATATTAATTTAAACCGATTTAAAATTTGATTTACCATTTTTCAGTCAAATTAATTTATCTGGCATAATTTTGACAAAAATAATACGATTTAATCGATTATATATATTAAATTTTAATGATTAAAAAACATCTTTAAAAAGAAATATTTTAAACGTCTTTATCGAAGTAGTTTTTAAGAGTGTTTAACGATATTGCCTAGTTGGAGAGAAGATTTTATTATCCATATGGCTTGTCATTAATTTAAAATTTATCCAGTTATTTAGTCTATCGTGTATATTCTAAATTCCTAACTACTATTATACTTCTACATATTTTGCAAAGAGTGCAATAATTGTAATTTAACACTTACTTATATTAAACAATATCTTAAATTTAGTCACCAAAAAAAAAACAATATCTTAAATTTAAGACTGATAAACAAATCGGACAAAAATTGGTGCTGACTTTTATTTTCTAGTAGTAAAAGTAACTAATATTCATAGGAACCATATTTAATTGAATTCTTTATTTAACAGATATATTATAAGGTCCCCAATCATTTATAACTGAACAAGTTGACCAAATAAGCAACACTATAGTTATGGATTTCACTGTGCATTATCTCCTCAGTACTTCACTGATTCTTACCTCAACAATCATTGAAGCTGCAATCATATTCAACAATGGTGTTACCACTACTACATCTCTCAACAGAGCCAGTTTTCCAGATGGTTTTGTTTTTGGGACTTCATCATCTGCTTATCAGGTATTGTGAAACTTTGATTTTTTTTTTTAATTTAATTTATATGCTGGTGCTGTATATCAATGTTTATGCATATTTTTATTTTCAGTATGAAGGTGCTGCAGATATAGGTGGCAGAACACCATCTATATGGGATACCTTCACTCATAATTATCCAGGTCTTTTTTATTCTGCTTTAAAATATTTGATAATATTTTACCCTTTTGTTTTTAATTTATGAAGAAGTTAAAAAGAAGAGTTTTTTATTGTTGGGTACGCTTAATTCTTCATATGAGTGCATAGATAGAAACTTTTAGATTCATAGAAAAGCAGTTTGAAAACAGAGTGAAATGAATGAAATCAAATATTTTATGATTATTTTGAGTTACAAGGTTGTATATAGAACTCTTAGTTCATAGATTCTTATTTCTTGTATTATACTCTGCATATGCATATGGCAGAAAAGATAGCTGATAGAAGTAATGGCGACATAGCCATTGATGAATATCATCGCTACAAGGTGCAGTACTTCAAATCACCTGAATCATTTGCTTGTATGTAACAATTCAAGAACAGAGAAATTAGGCATAATAATTTAGATTCTTCTGAAAAAAGAAAAACATTGCTAATGCAGGAAGATGTTGAGATCATGAAGGATTTAAACATGGATGCTTATAGATTCTCCATCTCTTGGTCCAGAATACTACCAAGTAAGAAACAGGACACTAGTTTACTCTTAAGTTTGCAAAATAATTGTAAGAGTTAATAGTCAAAATGGTTCGCGTCATTTTAGTACTCGAAAGATAAGACACTCTAAATTGGTCCTGTTGAGGTCTCTGATCTTTAGAAGACCAAATTAACTTACATGTGATATTTTTAGAGATCATTTAAACTATTAACTCTTAATTATAATGTTCATTAATTATTATTAAGTTAATTAAACGTTAGAACCTTTGGTTAATTGCAGAGGGAAAGCTCAGTGGAGGTGTAAACAAGGAAGGAATCAAGTATTACAATAACCTCATCAATGAGCTACTAGCTAAAGGTTCATCATATTGTATATGTGGCTAAAATCTTTGATTGTTTAATTCAATCTTTTCTTTTTCTGTTTCAATAATTTAGGCCTAAAATATGATACTAGTACCTTCCATTTGGAACTGAATGCAGATATTCAACCTTCTGTGACTATTTTACATTGGGACGTCCCTCAAGTTTTAGAAGATGAATATGGTGGCCTTTTAAGTCCTAAGATAGTGTAATTCAAATTTCTTACTTATATTTGTCAAAAGATTTGTCAGCATGCCTTTAACATTAATCTTTTCCTCTCTTTTTTTCCCTTTTATAGTGATGATTTTCGAGACTATGCCGAGGTTTGTTTTAAGGAATTTGGAGACAGAGTGAAGCATTGGATCACACTCAACGAGCCATGGTCTATCGGAAAATTCGCATACGCAAATGGAGCTTATGCACCTGGAAGATGTTCACCATGGCAAAACCTTAATTGCACTGGTGGTGATTCTGCCACTGAACCTTATATAGTGTCACATTATCAGTTACTAGTTCATGCAGCTGCTGTTAACATCTACAAGACTAAGTATCAGGTTTTGTTATGTTTATTTGTATTATGAAAATTGATCAACCTGAATTAAGACTAGTATTGAGACCAAAATCTTCATTTTCTTGTGTGTGTGTAGGAAACTCAAAAGGGTAAGATAGGGATAGCAATAAATTCTCACTGGATAATGCCACTCTATGATACAAAATTGGATCATCTTGCTGCACAAAGAGCCCTTGATTTCATGCTTGGATGGTATGTAGATATGCTTTAGGAACCTAAAAAATCATTTTGTGTAAATCAACAAGAGTATATAGCAATTGAGAAACTCTTGCGTTACAAGAACAAGTCATTATTCATTGCATGTGATGAGTGTTTTTTTGTGGTGACTAAGAAAATAGGTGTCCTACAAAAATGATTGTTGAGAAAACAAAAGCTGAAATACCGAGTTTTAGGCCTGGTTTAGTAAATATCTTAGGATAAAAATACAGATATAATGAAAAGATATTGAGAAGGAAATAAGTATAAAAATACATAAAGTATCTTTGTTTGAAGACAAAAAATTATTAATGATAGTAAAAATATGAATAAAAACACAACTTTTCTTTCTTGTTTTTGTCTCACTATCTACATTTCTGTCCTGAGTCACTTACCAAACACGCCCTCTAGAAATAGAACCTGAATTCTCCCTAGAATCTTGGTATGCCTCTACCACTACATGTTTACATCAAAACTATAGTTAGTAGCTTTTTTTGTGATTTTAATTCATTGTAAGAAGAAAGCTGAATCAAACTAAGAATGAGAGTGCAGGTTTATGGATCCATTGACAAGAGGAGATTATCCAGTTATCATGAAGTCTCTGGTGGGAAGTAGATTACCAAAATTCTCTTCACATGAATCAAGGCTTGTAAGAGGATCCTTTGATTTCATTGGTTTGAATTACTACACTGCCAAATATGCTACTGATGCTCCACAATTAAGTGATGCAAGGCCTAGTTTCCTCACTGATTCTCTTGTTATTCTTTCATCAGTTTCATGTAACACCAATTCTTCTGACAACTTTTAATATAACATTTATGTCATCATATCTTAATATAATGATATAATTGAAATTGTGACAGCTGAGCCTAATGGAGTGCAGTTGAGTGCAAGGGTAATGTATACTTTTATTTGCATTTCAATCTTAATTTCAATTGTCTTTATGATCTGAGGATGAAAAGGTAATTGTGTATCATGGCAGGGTGCTTATCCAGAAGGACTTAGAGAACTTTTGCTCTATATTAAAGAAAATTACAATAACCCTTTAATCTACATCACTGAAAATGGTAATATATATAGTTAGTTATATACACCACACCAACTATTGATCTTATAAAAAATCAGTAACAAAATGTATTCTGATTTAGTTACATTTAATTTATATAGGTACAGAAGAATCCAATGATCCTTTACTATCACTTGAAAAAGCCCTTAATGACACAAGCAGAATTGATTTCTTCTATAGTCATCTTTACTATATTCAAACTGCAATCAAGTAAGTGCAATCATGTAATTAGAATTAATGTGTCTTATGATAGTTAACTTAGTTGGGTTTAAATTTAGGTAATCATTCACATGTAATTATTTTTATGTAAAGAAGATAATTGAAATCATTAGATGATTTAACATGTTTGACTAAATTGTTATTTAATCGTTCTCAACTATTATCTTTATATGCAGATAACTGCAAGTGAGTTTTCTTCTTAAATATATTGTTTTACATAACTTCCTAATAAAATCATTTACCTTATTTGTCTATATATTTTATTTGTGTCTAAAAATTAACTAAAATATTATTTTCGGAAAATATTTTTTAATATTGATCAGTGAAGGTGCAAACATAAAAGGATATTTTGCATGGTCATTAATGGACAACTTTGAATGGAATTACGGCTACAGTCAGAGGTATGGAATTGTGTTTGTAGATTTCAAGAATGGCCAGAAAAGATATCCAAAGTTGTCTGCAACTTGGTTTAAGAATTTCCTACAATGCAGAGTACATGGATACGATGATTCCCGCTAAGAACATGAAATTCATGAACCATTATTTGTTGAATTTCATAAGTTTAAATGCTATTAGAAGCATTGCTCAATTGTGAATTTTTTTTTTCATGCTTAGAAGTCTCGAGTTCGAATCTGACTCAGTTTGTTATGATAAGTAGTGCTTTAATTTGTTTGTTGAGTTTTAATTTGATTTACAAGTTATATATTTTTTTTAAAAAAAATAGAGCAATATTTACCCTTAAAAAGGATTGGAAACATTTCAAGTGCACCGGAGAGTATCGGTGCACCAATTATTTTAATCATTGATTTCAATTAATATATATTATATATATTTTTTATAATTCAGATCAACGGTTAAAACAACTGGAGCACCGGTACTTCCGGTGCACTTAAAATGTTTCCAAAAGGATTACACCAGAAAAATACATCAAATCATATACTTTAAAAATCTTCTTGGTATAATAATGAATGATGCCATGTCAACAAGTTATAGTTCAAATAAGATAATTTCTCTATTTTTACCTAAAGATTTCGGGTTCAAGTCTCACTTCTAATTTAAAAAAAAATGATGGATGATGCCATGATGTGTTGTATTGAATTTTGAGCATGATGCACAACTAAAGGATCTTATTAATGAGGGGTAAAATTTTGAACATTCATAATAAATTCTCATATAATTCAAGTTCAAATTGTACTATTATATTACCTTATTACATGCATGATATATCAACGTCAGTTTATTTAATGCATTTAAGATATTTTTCAGAATAATATGGATTCAGGTTAAAATTAAATGGTTCATCAACCATTTACTAAATATTCAGCCACCACAAGAAAAATTGGTGTTTTCTCACTTAGATCATCCCTACTCTAAATGTAATATTGTTTTCTTGTGAAGTTTTTTTCTTCTTCTTTGCAAATGTTTATCAATCTTTTTTCTTTGGTTATAACCAACGCCAAATACAGCTATTAATTTCTTTTACTATGTGTCATCAACTTACAAGCAAATGACAGGTTGTTAAATTCATTCTATCATTTTTTCTATTATTAGATAAAATGTAATATTAACTAAAATAAATTTTATATTCTATTATGTAATAAACTAATCATAACAAAGTAGATGCTAAAACTGCTAATAAACCTTTATGAGAATGCTAGACGAAAAGTAAAATGAGATTTTTAAACAAGAGAACTCAAGTTTGAGTTAGAAGAAAGGCTAAGCCAAAAGTTCAAGGTGATAAGGAGATTACTATTTGAAAATTTTAATGAACAATAAGATTTAGGAAAAGTATATGAACCAACTCTAAATCAACCAAAAATGGAATAACTTAATTAATTATAAATATAGTAATTAATTTTATTTATTTATGATTTAAAATATTAGTTATTAAATGTTTCACTACATTCAAATTAGGAGGAGATACATTCAGTATCATTGCAACGTGAATCACGAAAACTAATTTAATTAGCTTCCGTCTCTTCACCCTCCTTCTCTCTTCAAATGCCTAAAACATGATAAATTAAAAAACTGATTCAGAACCATCCAATTTACAAAGAAAATAAACATTATAATGCGTAGCATAAGCACCATCTACCTAGAAGTTTTGGATTTATCCAGAGGCATTTGACTGGTTTTTTGCTGGAACTAGGGGTGGAAACAGCCAGGCCAGACCAGGCTTTGCTCTTAACAGGCCTGGCCTGGCCTGTCATGTAGTTGATTGGCCTGAACCTGACCTGCAGTCTGCTATAGGCTTTTTTCAAAGTACTAAGGCTGACCTGTTATTCAGCCTGCTGGCCTGGCCTAAAGCCTGTTAAAAGGCCTGCTAATTTTTTTTTACAAAAATAAAAATATTATTTTAAAAAATATTTTTTAATAAACATATTTATATATAAAATGTCATATTTAATATTTATAAGAATTTTTAAATTTTAAACTATTAAAAATATACAAAATTATTTATAATTAAATATAAATTTAAAATATCTCATTATTTTGTTAATAATAAAAAAATTATTTATATATATATATATATAATTATATATTAAAAGGCCCAGACAGACTTGACAGGCCAGGCCAAGTTAATTAGTGAGTCTGGGCCTGGCTTATTAATATAATAAAACTTTTATAATAGCCTAAGGCTGTGCCTATTTTATAACAGGCCAAGTTGCAGGTTCCTAGTAGGTCGCCTGACCTTTTTCCACCCTTAGTTGAAACCATCTTGGTTACCTAGCATTGTTGTAATATTTATTAATTTAAAAATAAAAATGTAGGCCTATTAGTTCAGTTGGTTAGAGCGTCGTGCTAATAACGCGAAGGTCGCAGGTTCGAGACCTGCATGGGCCACTAAAAGAAATATTTTAGTCATAAAAAAAAAATACAAAGGATTTCTTTAAAAAAATATATTTTAGTATTTTTTCATTTAAAATTACTCGTACTTAAGAATTACAAAGAAAAGAAAATTACTATGCACCATAGTTAAGATTAAGAATAAGAACTTAAAAATTATTAAAATATTTATAACGTAACTAAAATTATTGAACAAAGTTATGTATAATATTAAAGATCAGAAGATAACATATTTGTGGATGAAAAAAACCAGGGAAAAGGACATATGGGTGGATGTGTAGGGTAATGTCAATTGTGTGAACTACCATATGAACATCCCAAAATGTCAACAAAAGTTTATTTTTATTTTCCCCTTCGTGATTCGGATACACACCACACGTTTATCACACTTTTTAACGAGTAATGCTTCATCACTAATAAAATATAGAGTAATTTTATATATATACTAAAATCAACTACTAAAATTAGTCATCAGTATAAAATATATGTTGGAATTAAATACATATTAAAAATAAATTAAACCATACATATATTTATATAAAAATACATTAATAACTGATTTTAGTGTATAAATATTATTATTATTATTATTATTATTATTATTATTATTATTATTATTATTATACTGATACTTAACTAATATACACTTTAAATTTTAAATTCTAAATTTTTAACTTTAAATTTTAATTTTTTATTATAAAAAATATTAACTAAGTATTGATTAATATTAATAAAAATTTTAATTTTTAACATTTCTTATTTTTAATTACTTTCTTTTATTCTTTTCTCTGTTTTGAAGAAACTCATAAAACATTTTGGATTTAGCTAATATGAATTAGAGCATATGTTAATGTCTATTATTAGTACATTTTTTTAATAAACATAAAATAGATATATTAAACATTTAAATTTTATAATTTTTTAATTTATAATTTTAACATATCATCTAAAAAATACATGTTAATCAAATTTTATTTTTTATAACTTTTTAAAATTTTGCATTTTATACTTTTTTAATTTTGGTTTTTATTACTTTTTTTTTCTTATTTTGGTCTTTATAAAATTTAGAGAAAGCATCTAAATTAATTTTCAAAACATTTTATATTAGATATTTTATATTCTAATAATTTTTTATTCTCTAAAAATCATTGGAACTTACTCTGGTAAGATAGATTAGTATCTTTGTTATTTTAAAAATGACTAATTTATTCTATAATGGTATTATTTTTTAATTATCTTAGAATAAAATTTGTTAAAAACATATTTGTTAAAGACAAAAAAAAAATTTAATTGAAAGCAACAGAATGACAAATTTGTCTGATAAGAATAAATTTGGAGGATTTTTGAATAATAAAAAATTGTTGAAACCAAAATATTTGATTTAAAATTCATTGAGAATTAATTTAAGTATTTATTTTAAAACTTAAAAAATTTTATTGTAATCTTTGTCATTAATTTGTTTCGTTAAGTATTGACGTTACAAGTTAATATTTTATTACATCAACATTTCAGCTTGTCATGTATGTCAGCATCTAATCTCCTACATAAATAGTTAATAAAATAAATTAATAACAGAGACTAAAATATAAATTTTTTAAATTTTATAAAAATCAAAATATTAAAAAATAAATTTCTAACAACCAACTAAAAACAATAAGTATCTTAAAAAGAACTCATTTAATTCAGAAATTAAAATGATAAATCTCAAGGGTATGGTACATACTTATTAATTATTACCCTTATGTCATGTCCTTTTCCCAACTGCCTTTTTGTCTCTTGTCCTTTTTTTTCAGTAATTTACTAATTTTACATGTCTACTAATAAGGGGTTCAAGATTATTAGCTCCATCCTTAGATCTTAAAAAGTGATATAGTAAATAAATAAATAAATAAATAAATAAAAGCTAACTCGGAAAAAAAAAATCAGTTTTGTTTTATTTGGTTACCCCAACCCAACGAACTGATATAAATTTCTAATGTCTAAAACACGTTGTAGATAATTCTATATGATAATTTGTAACTTTTATTAATATATACTATAGGAAAATTTTCAAGTATATGGTACACTGGTATTTCAGTAATTTTTAACCGTTGATCTTAATTATAAAAAATATATATAATATATATAATTAAGATCAACAGTTAAAAATTACTGATACACCAGTATGACGATACACTTAAAAATCTTACTAATTTATAACATGATAACTCCAAGATACAAATACGTACGCTCAATATTTTGTAACTTTTGTCCTTTGTTAATTTTTCTTCGTCTTTTTTTTTATGTAGTAGAAACTATATATGTTGTATGTAGTTGATGTTTGGTTAAGAGGGTTGTCAAAATAACAAATCTCTTTATTAATGAAATAAGTTTAATTTTACCAATAATTTATATTTTATAATTACACATATGCTCCCAATACGGATCCTTGTTTGTTAGGTTGCCTCCCAATTAAAGTCATAGATAGGAAATGGACCCTCCAAGCACGATATTTGAAAAGGAAAAAGTTGTTTACATATTTTATTGCAGACATAATAGCCGATTTACGTTAAGAAAAAGTTTGTAGGAACAAGTAATTTTTTTAAATTCTGTCCAGTATATAATCAGCAAAAAAAAGTGAGTTATTAGATAAAATTTTACATCAATTTCACATCATTAAAATTATCATTAATGACTATTTGATTGCTACAAATTACAAGAGTTACAATAAATACTTTTATAATAAATAGTGCAATTGTAATTTTTTTTTTAAACTGATGTTGTATTAAAATTAAGTTTTATATAAATAATATCTACAAATGTCTCATTTTCCTTTTGGTTTAAAACATAAGACAATAGTATAAATGAATGGTTTCTTATTCTGATCTATGTATTAATAATTTTTTCTAAAATTAAGTGAATAGTTTTTATAAAGTATATCAACACAATTCTAAGAATTTATTGTCAGATACACTTATTTAAAGAGTGTGAAAAACGCATAAACAATAATTGATCTAAGATCTAATATACAAATGTTAAATTTAGAGTTAAATTAACCATAATTAATGATGATAAATATTATTTAGATCATGACTTAATAGTTTAAATTATTAATTTATTTTGATGTGTAAGTGTTGCAATTTCAATATAGTGATTTAGCAGTGTTTTATCTTAGAGCAGCTCACAAATTACTATTATCTGTTTTGCGGTAGTAAAAAATTGTCACTATCCAATTTAAAACCTTTACGATATGTCAAGAATTTTGTAGTATCTATTCTAGGGGTGACAATATGTACTCTACTCGCGGGTACCCAACCCGATCCGCAGTGGGTAGGGTAGGGTGCGGGTAGGGTTCTCGTGCGGGTCGGGTAGGGTGCGGGTTGAGCATCAATCCTACCCGACCAACCCGCACTCTATATATGTTTATTTTATATACTTATATAAAAATATGTTTTAAGTGGATGTTGAATCAAAGACCTCTCACTAAATGCAAAAGATCCTTAACCATTAAAAGAAAATCATTAATTGGTAATTTAATATTTTTTTAATATAAAAATCAGTTCTATTTTAAATTACCATCAAGTTGTATAATAATGTTATATATTTTTTGTAACCCGCGGGTAGGGTCGGGTACCCGCGGGTTAAGAGCGGGTAGGGTTAGAGTTGAGATATTCTCAACCCGCGGGTAGGGTTAGGGTTGGATCCAAACCCTACCCTACCCTACCCATTGCCACCCCTAATCTATTCTTTAATCGATATATAAAAGGTATATTCTTCTATTAGCTATTACGTGGATCAAAGCCAAAGAAAGAAAGAAGAGTAAACTATTATTTTTATCTATAAAAGTTGAAATCTATCCATAGAAGAAAGAAATCACCATTTATACCCATAAAATATGAGTTCTACACAATAAAATTATTCAAACACTAAAAAATCACCTATAAATTTTAAATTACCATTATCTTCACCATTATTACTATCATTCTCCCTTCTCCCTCTTTTCACACTCCTTTTTTTTATTTTTTTCATTCTCACCCCTTTAATTTTCATAATGGACTTCCATCGCCAGTCTCTCCTAACGCTACTGTAGTCTCTCCTAACGCTACTGTAGCGGCCAAGAGACCCACAATCATCACTACTATACCTTCTTCTCCACCTCTTTTCTCATTTTCATTCTGTTACCCTTTTTTCATTGTTGCTAATGTTGTTATTGTTAGAAAATGTGAAAAGGAGCAGAGACGAAATGGTGAATTTATATTTTGCGAATTGAATTTGTGGCTTTGGATTTATTTTTTCTGCGATGATGTGGTTGTACCGGCTCAATTGATTTTTGGTTCTTTTCCATTTGATATATTCTGCTAATGTTGTTGATGTTTCTATTGTAACAATACGCATGTTTCAAAGATATATATATATATATATATATATATATATATATATATATATATATATATATATATATATATATATATATATATATATATATATAAATGAGATAAGTCTCAAAGTGGTCCCTGAAGTTACCCTCGAGTCTCATAGTGATTCCTGAAGTTAAAAATTACTCATATTCATCCCTGAAGTTACACTCTGGAACTCAAACTCGTCCTTCCAGTCAATTTCGTCCAGCTGGCGCAACCGGAAAGCTGACCTGGACTCGTTGGTGACACGCTGTCAGCACAACGGCTAGCTGACGTGGCGACGTAAACTGTTTTGACTCAATTTGGTCCCTAAATTGAGGTTAAAAACCCTAACCCCCAATTGACTCTCTTCTCCTCTCTTCTCCATCGCACTAGAGGTGACTCTCCTCTATTGCTTCTCCTACAGTGTCTTCTCCATCTTCAAAAACCACACGATAGCTAGCGCGAGCAATGCAGCTGGGAGCTCCAACAACCCACGATCATTTGGAAGCATCGTGAGGAGAATGAATAGAAACAGAGATGCACGTCTTCCAGAATGGTGTGAGTGCGGGTTGAGACCAGTGTCGTAATGGTCAGCGACAGATTCTAATCCAGAGAGACCGTTTGTGGCTTGCCCAAACTACAATGTAAGTGTTTGATACTATTGTTTGCTGTATTCTGGATGTAAACTTGGTTGATTCACTTTCCAAGGTGCAGACTGCAGGTAAGAGGTGGTGTGGGTTGTTTCTGTGGGTGGATAAAATTCTGGAAGAAGATGCGGTAACATGTGATGGTAGAACAAGCTCTTCAAATGACAACGAAGAATATGATTATAAGCAAAACAAGCTCTGTTTCATATTAGATATGCAGAGAATCATATGTATGTGATTGTATATGCAATTGTCCCTGTTGAAAATACTAAAAACTGGAGGTGGTTCTTGAAATTACTTCATGAAGACTTGGGAGATTATAAGCAAAATAAGCTCTGTTTCATATCAGATAAGCAGAAAGTACGTTTTAAAAATTTATTTGTTGTTGTATAATTAGTATTGGCTGCTGTGATAATAGAATAAGTGAGAAGATATTCATTACAGGGTAGTTGGATCACTGCTTATATAATGAACTGCTGTGTATACAATGAACTACTGCTTTACTTAGTAGATGGACTAATACTTGATGAACTGTTGTGTATATAATGAACTGATTTGTATGTAAAGAATAGGGACCATTTTTATGTCACTTATAAAACTGAAGGGACCATTCTGATGTCACTTATGTAACTCCAGAGCTGCTAATGAGGATGCTGCTGTTGCTGCAGAGGCTGCTGCTGCCCAACCCCTTGCTGCTAATGGTGGTGAAACCACCCTTGTCCCACAACCCCCACCAAAATTCAGCTTGAACTCAGTCAACCACCCTTGTCACAAACTGATGACTCTCAATAGGTTCAAAAAATTAGATGACATTCATTTTATTATGTGCATGTTCTTATGCACTTTTACTAACTATTTTACATGTCTTCACTAATAGGTTTTGCCTTCTCCTGTGAGGCCACCAAAACTCCCTCCCAAAAGGAAGTCCTCCAAACAAGAAAAGGCAACTCCAGGAAGCAACAATCAAGCAGCAACTACCCAACCAGCAACCAGTTAACCCGCAACAAATCATCCGTCTCATCCTATGCAAGGTGCATCACAGGGGACCGTTACAAGGCTTGCTAACTTCATGAAGTTTGTTCCCAACCTTGTATTTAGACCACCCAGAAACAAAAAATGAAGACTAGGATTATTACGTTTAGGAGAAGATTATTTTATTTATCTATTTTGATGAAGCAGCGTGCTTTCTGAATTTTGAACCCAGTGTTGAAAATTTTAGTGTTCAAAACTTGTGTTCTCAATATGTTGAGAAATTTGATATACTTGTTGAATATTGCCCTGACTCTGTAATACCTATTTTAAATATATTTTCTGCATTATGAATATATGAATATGTATTATGACTCCCTTGAATTGAGTTGTGGCAGATTTTTTTTCTTGGTCTCTAATATGCAATTAAGATTAATTCCATTAGATGAATCCATTAGTAGTGTAGGAACAATTATTTACATATAACCTCTTGTTTATTCAAATTTCAAATTATTCTTACACAGTCATGTCAAACAGTTTAATCTGCATTTCTTTCAACCAAAAGGACAGGTACAAGTACATGAACAGAACAACATATGCATATCCCATGTCACATATTTTTTTGCTAAAATAATTGACTCTGTTGCCTATCCAACCTTAAGACAATCATAACAACTGTAATCAGTAGTAGCAGCATACATGTAAACAGCAAAATTCCCCCCTCCCCCCATTTTGAGAACTCTAACTTCAGAATCTAATCTTCATCCTCTATTCTTTGTTGTCATTTGAAGAGTTTGTTCTACCATCACATGTTACCGCATCTTCTTCCAGAATTTTATCCACCCACAGAAACAACCCACACCACCTTTTACCTGCAGTCTGCACCCAGAAAAGTGAATCAACCAAGTTTACATCCAGAATTACAGCAAACAACAGCATCAAACACTTACATTGTAGTTTGGGCAACCCACGAACGGTTTTCCTAGATTAGAATCCGTCGCTGACCATCGCAACACTAGTCTCGACCCGCACCCACACTATTCTGGCAGATGCGCATCTCTATTTCTATTCATTCTCCTCATGATGCTTCCAAATGATCGTGGGTTATTGGAGCTCCCAGCTGCATTGCTCGCGCTAGCCATAACGTGTGGTTTTCGAAGATGGAGAAGACACTGTAGAGGAGAGTCACCTCTGCTGCGATGGAGAAGAGAGGAGAAGAGAGTGTGCAATGGAGAAAAGAGGAGAAGAGAGTCAATTGGGGGTTAGGGTTTTTAACCTTAATTTAGGGACCATCAAATTGAATCAAAATAGTTTACGTCGCCACGTCAGCTAGCTGTTGTGCTAACAGCGTGTCACCAACGAGTCCAAGTCAGCTTTCCGGTTGCGCCAGTTGGACGAAATTAGTCGGAAGGACGACTTTGAGTTTCGGAGTGCAACTTCAGGGATGAATATGAGTAATTTTTAACTTCAGGGATTACTATGAGGTTCGACAGTAACTTCAGGGACCACTTTGAGACTTATCTCATATATATATAAAAGAGAGAGACAAAAATATTATGATGCAGATAATGATAAGGGTAATTTGAAATTTTTAGATGATTTTTTAGTATTTGAATAATTTTGTTGTGTGGAACCCACGTTTCAAAGATATAAATGAAAACTTTCTTTTTTATGAATAAATGTATTAACGTTTTCAACTTTCGTGAATAGAAACGATAGTTTACTAAAAAAAATAATATCATTGCATCATAACTAATTTGAAGGAAAAGAAAAGATTTGTACCAAATTATGGTACGTACCAATTATAAGAAAGAACAATGAGGAAATCAGAGCAGTACATACACTTGGTAAAAGTAAAAGGAGCAAGGCCAATAAATTCGATGATTCTACAATGAACAGAAATTTAGAAATGTTCATGCGAGATAATCCATGCATGCAGTAATGGATTCAAAATTTGAGGACGTGTAAAATTTCAATTTTGAAAATTCGGCCTTTTTCTTTTTATATATATAATTGGCATTCTTCCAAAGTTAAAATGTAAGAAAAAGAAAAGTATCTTCATTAAATATTTTTTTTTGACACTATTTTTTTCTTCCTCGTACTTACAAAGAAAATATCAATCATTCTCTCTTATTAAGAAAAGATGGTCGTAGAATGTCTTATCTTTTCATTGAATTATTTTGTTTTTAAAGTCTATCTCTTTTGTATTAAAAAAGGTTAAAAAATGTTTATTTGAAGAATCAATGCAAGCCAAGAGTGAAAAAAAAAAAATACAAGAGAGATAAGTTGAAAAAGGCTATAAAATCTGTGTTTCAATTGTTTTTAAGGATAAAGTATTAAATTGGTCATTTATGTTTGAGCATAATTCTGTTTTGGTCCTTAAAGTTTAAAATGTTCTATTTGAATCCAAAAAAGTTTCATTTAGTTTCAATGTAATCTCATCGTGAGGTCAAAGTTAAATAATTAACAGAATGTCATACATGACAGCATTACAAGAACAAAGTCGATAATTTGGAGAACAAGTACAAACTTTAGAAGCACAATATCAACTGTGAATGCATCAATATATTTATTTATCATTTTTCTTACAATTTAAATAAAATATTTTTTATAGAACTAAGGAGAATGACAAATAAATGTATTAATACATTCACGGTTGATTTTGTGCCTCTAGAATTTGTATTTGTTCTCCATATTATCGATCTTATTCTTGTACTGCTGTCATGTAGGATATTCCGTTAATTATATAACTTTGACCTCACAATAGAGATATATTGAAGCTAAATGAAATTTTTTTTAGATTCAAATAGAACACTTTAAATCTTAAAGACCAAAACAAGATTACGCCTAAACATAGGAGACCAATTTAATACTTTATCTGTAATAATATTTTTGTAGGTATAAACATGGATATAGTTCTTCCAATTTTTTCTTTGTTAAGTTTTGGGTTCGCACTTAAGAAAAAATTGCTAAGTTTGGTTCAAGTTTAGTGGTAAAACATGCTTAATTTGAATATGTTGTGACAAATCTTGCATTACTAAAAATACGCTTGAAACCATCAGAATTACTGTTAATTTTTTTTTTATGAAATTTATTATTAGAATTTCTATTAGATTGTCTGACGATAAGGTGAAAAATTAAATTTCCAAAAAATATTGACTCAAATTTAATTTTATGGTTGGAGACTGATGCAAAATTCAACAATAATGCGAAGATCGTTGTGAGTTTAAAACGCTGCGTTTTATTTAAAAAGATCAATATTAATTATATTATTGTCGAAAATTTCTGCTAAAAAATCCAACGATAATTCAAACTCTCACTTGATTAGGGAGTTTGGCTTAAACTCTTGGATTTTATCTCATCGGAATTAGTTGTTGTAATTGATATAGTTATAGTAAAAAATTTATTATATTTGTAATAGAATAGAGATTAATTATAAATCTCATTGTACTTAAAAGCTGAACTACTATATATATAAGATATATAATTTTGTAAATCTTCTTTTCATTCATTACTCTATTTTACGCATTTTATAAAATAAACAAAAATAATCTCTCGCATAATCTTATTTACTTCACTTTGGCCAAAAGAAGTCAAATTCTAAAACAATCTTTATTCAACTCTTTTTAGAATCTAAAAAAAACCAACAATATATAATATTTGCAAATATCTCATTTCGTTTTTGGTTTCAAAGTAGACAAGACAATAATAGTATAAATGAATTTTGAACTTTTTTCTTTTTCTTTTTTCAAAAAATTTCAACAGTAGATCCTTATTATAATGAGATGATCTGTAATATATATAGAAAATTCTATGAGTTTTTTATGAATACTTATATTTTAAAAAAATGTGAAACCCATAAAGAATAATTTAGGGGGAGATATATCATATAAAACATAAGAAAACTCACTTAATGACTTAAGGGTACATTTGTTTCTGAAAACAAGATAAGACAAGATACTAAGAATAAGACATAATAGATAGAAACACAAAAATTTGTGTTTTTGTATTTTGTTTAGTGATAAATTAGATCAAATTATAAAAATTTAATTTATTCTCGTTTTTTGTCATTCAAAAAATTTGAGAAGAAAAATATAATTATAAAAATTTAAAAAAAATAATAAAAAAAATAAAAAATAAGTTATATTTTTTATTAGTATTTCTGTATTTTTTTTAGGATGAACACAAAATATACTAATTTTATGTCTCTGAACACAATATTTCTATTCATATTTTATCTGTCAAATACGATTTTATATTTTTATGTCTATGTCTCAATGTCTTATCTTTTGTAAATAAACGTAATCTAAAATCTAAATGTACCGGAATGTATATGACACAATAATAAATGTTATATGGGTCATGCAAGATTATTATTTCATAAAGAAAACAGCTCATTGCACGTATGTGAAATGGCTAAACAATAAACATGCGATTTTAAATGCGAAAGAAGATGTGAAATGATGACTTGAGCCTTAGAATAAGCTAAGTTTTGTCACTTCATAATATGTTTAGATAGAAATTCAGTCAATTAACTTGGCTTTGTTTTTCTTTTTCCTTCCTTCTTTTGTTTTTATTTTTCCTTTCATTTGTAGAAAAAAAAAAAAAAAGAGAACAGCTCAACTCAGTTCTCACTATATATATTAGGGCTCATTGCAGCCAACAACATATATTACATATCCACCTACCATTCTTCTTAGAAGTGAAAAAAAAAAAAAGTTATGGCATTCATTAATGCCCATCATCTCCTTGGTGTTTTATTGCTTCTTAGCTTAACAACCATTCAAGCTGATGAAATTATATTCAACAGCACTCTTACTACTACTACTGAATATTTTGGCCGAACAAGTTTTCCACCTGATTTCATTTTTGGGTCAGGTTCATCTGCATACCAGGTATGCAATGCATTCTATTTAAACAATTGTTTAATCTTCAGTGCTCTTCTGAAATTCATATATTATTGTATAATAATAGGTATGTTTTATTTACACTTGTTTAATGTATGAAATAATCAGACATTTAATTACTACAACACATAGTGAAAGTTTGGATAAAAATAAACTTTTAAAACATGCATTAAATAATATATTCTTAGATTACACAAGTATTTTTCAAATTTTATAATCCTATAAAAATTGAAATAATATGATAAATTAATTATAGTTTAATTCAATTATATACTCTATATTTAAATAAAATAGTAAAGAGATTTATCTTATATGTTCAATATGTATAATTAGGCATATTTTATGTGCTAATATATAAAAAAGTATAGTTTACTCTTATTTTTGAAAGATACCGGAATAATTACCTCCATGATACATTTTTTCATGTGTTGTCATATATTTTAAGATGGTCTTAGCTTGGATCATACAATGATAAGAAAAAAAAAATCTGAATTTGATTTCTGCACTAGACATTATGAGAATCACTTTGTGGATGATCTATCAAAATTTTTTTTTAAGTATTTAAAAAGCTTAGAATTATCTGTGACTCTAATATAATTAACATAACTAGTGTTATTGTAACTTATTTAACATTTCATATATGTACTGAAGGGGGAAAAAATGTTTGTACGCACGTATTAATAGAATGGGTTATACTACGTGTACACCAAAATTAGCCACCAGTATAAAATACATGTTAGATATAAATACACATTAAAAATAAATTAAACCACACATATATTTATACATAAATACATTGGTGGCTGATTTTGGTGTACAAATAGTATTTTTCTAATATAGAATATATTTATGCACAATTTCAGGTTGAAGGCGCAGTAAATGAAGGTGGCAGAGGACCAAGTAATTGGGATGATTTCACTCATAGTTATCCAGGTCTTCTGATTTATTAGTTTGTAGCAATTTCAATGTCTTATGGCTTATGGGTTCAATTTTTTTGTTTTTTTTTCTTGTTTTTTGTGTGCATGTTTAATTAAAAAAAGGTGTCCTCTATTTTATTTATATAAAATTGTTTATTGTAAAAAAAGAAAAAGTGGCTGAGTTCCATTTTGCATGTGCTAAGTTGTAAATTACATTATGCTCAGCAATTACATTTTTTATTTAAATAAATTTATCAATTAAAAAAATATTATGAGTTATATATGAGTTCTATCTTGCATGTGCTAAGTTATATATTAATTATTGCATTGTGCTTAATACATGATAGATAAGATACAAGACAGAAGTAATGGAGATGTATCCGTCGATGAATATCATCGTTACAAGGTGCTGTAATAAATTGAACAACAAAAATATTAATCAAGAAAATAGGAGAGATTCTTCTCAAAAATACTATTGATTATATATGCAGGAAGATATTAAGCTCATGAAGGATATGAACATGGATGCTTATCGATTCTCCATCTCTTGGTCCAGGATACTACCAAGTAAAGTACAATATTACGTACACTAATTGTTTTGCAAATTATTAATTACAATTTCCCTTAAAAACATTGTCTTTGTGTAAATTGAGTGTTATTAATTTAATTAAGTTAGATTAATTGGCTAATTAATTTCAGAGGGACGGGTTAGTGGAGGTGTGAACACAGAAGGAATCAACTATTACAATAACCTCATCAATGAGCTTAAAGACAAAGGTCATGGCCCTACATTACTATTTATATTTTAATTATGTAATTATTTGTTTTTGCACTAATTTATACTTAATACAAGTATAGCAACTTTTGGTAACTCATTGCAGGTCTTAAACCCTTTGTGACCATTTTTCATTGGGACGTTCCTCAAACCTTGGAAGAAGAATATGGTGGCTTTTTAAGCCTTAAGATAGTGTAATTTACATATCTTTTACCTTACATTAAAAATATTCATCAACACGCCTTGAGTATTCATTTTATTTATGAGTTAATGATCAAATTCGTTTCTTAAGTTGCCTTCGGTTTTCAAAATAAGATACGGAGAACAAGACAGAGACATAAATATTAGTGTTCTTATATTTTGTTTAGTGATAAATTAGAATAAATTATGAAATTTTAATTTATTATTATTTTTTTCATTCAAAAAATTAAAAAAAATATATAATAATAAAAAATATAATTATAAAAAACTAACAAGAATAATGAAAGAAAAAAATTGTGTCTCTTGTTAGTGTTTCGTGTCTTTCCTATCAAGATAAATACAAAATACACTAATTCAGTGTCTCTGAACACAGTATCATCTGCCAAAAACGATTTTGTGTCTCTGTCTCAATATGCCTATAAACAAACACAGTCTTAAAGATCACACGATCTCCAAATTTACATCTCTCACACTATATAGGGACGATTTTCGAGACTATGCTAAGCTTTGCTTTGAGGAATTTGGAGACAGAGTGCAGCATTGGAGTACGTTGAACGAACCATGGGCATTCAGCAAGCATGGCTATGCAATAGGGAGTTTTGCACCGGGAAGGTGTTCATCTTGGCAGAACCTTAACTGCACCTGCGGAGATTCCGCGACCGAACCCTATAATGTGGCACACCATATGTTATTAGCTCATGCAGCTGCCGTTAACATCTACCGGACTAGATATCAGGTTTCATGATATATTTGTACGATGAAAATAAATAAGTTTGTGTCTCCATGTCCCTTTGAATGGATCTCTCTTGATATTGGGACCAAATCTAACCTTCATTTCTTTTGTCTACACAGAGATTTCAGGGGGGCAAGATAGGAATTACACTAAATTGTCACTGGATGGTGCCACTTAGTAATACTATATCGGATCGTAGTGCTGCACAGAGAAGCCTTGATTTCATGCTTGGATGGTATAAAATTATAATTATAAATTCTTTATGAAATGCAAACTCATTTGTGGAAGTTAACTATAATTTCTTGCTCTAATGTATTGGTTCCACACTAGCATGTCACATGAGCTTTGTAGTGGTTATAAGATTCGTAAAGATGACCACAAAAATGAGTGGTTGAGAAAATAAAGAACATGACAAGTAATTAATGAATTAGAGTAAAATTAAAGCAATTTATTTTGTCATTAAATTCAGTGTACTATGAGAGCTTATTCAATGAATGAAATTGTAGGTTTATGGAGCCATTGACAACAGGACATTACCCAAGTTCTATGGTGTATCTGGTGGGAAATCGATTACCAAAGTTCTCTTCATATGAATCAAGGCTTGTAAGAAGGTCCTTTGATTTTATTGGATTAAACTACTACACCTCCTATTATGCTACTAATGCTCCAGACATAAATGCCAACCCTAGCTACCTCACTGATTCTCTAGCTAATCTTACAAGTAAGAACATGTTTTACGAAATTATCATATCTTAAATTAATACCAGTTCTTCCATTTTATACTCGAAACGACTATAAAATGGAAGGAATACTGTAATCAACGATGCTATCGTTTTCATACATTTATTAATTCTAACCCATTTGATTTTGAAGAAACATAGAACTCTACAATTGGTCAATTCATGATATTTATTTATAAATGTTAATTGATGCAAGATTATTTTTTTTTGTTTTTGCAACAGACAAGCGTCACGGAATACCTATTGGTCCACCTGTAAGTGAATTTATATTCACTTTATTTGCAGTTGTAACAACATATCAATTCTTCACTTCAGTTATTATTCTGGCTAAATGAAGAAAACAAACCTCTTATATACAATCTCAGGCTGCTTCAAGCTGGTTGTCTGTTTATCCAAGAGGAATTCGTGAACTTCTGCTGTACACCAAGAAAAAGTACAACAACCCTGTGATCTACATAACTGAAAATGGTAATGCATATTAACAACACACTCATGCTTTTTTAAAATGTTATTTATAATACAATTATGAAATATTCATCTCACATTAGTATTTGTTTCCTCATGTTTCTGGAAAACAATGGATTAATGTATGTAGGTATAGATGAAGTTAATGATCCAACAATTCCACTTAAGGAAGCCCTTAAAGATGGGACTAGAATTGATTACTATGATGAACATCTCTACTATGTTCATAAGGCAATCAAGTAAGTGCTATAATATTAATTAGTAATAAGGTTTTTCAATTTTTCCTAACTAATCTGTTGTTTACATATGTTTAGTGTAGTATTATTTCTAATGTTGCTGGTTTTAAATATTGCAGGGAAGGGGTGAGGGTGAAAGGATTTTTTGCATGGTCATTTAGTGACAACTATGAATGGAATTATGGCTACACTGTGAGGTTTGGAATCTACTTTGTGGATTACAAAAATGGCCTCAAAAGATATCCAAAACTTTCGGCCACTTGGTTCAAGAATTTCCTGCAAACGAAAGTTGGTGATTCGCGCTAAGGACATGAACAATTCACTAATCATGTGTGTTAGATAAAGTATAAAATGTGATAACTGTGAGCAGTATAGCTCAACTATCGTGCTTATTTCTATTCAATAAAGATGTAGACACACAAATGTAATTGGTGTTTATAACTCCAATTGCTGTGTTTCTTGTTAAGTTTGAATTCTATATATATATTTCTAAGAAAGAAAGAAACCTGTGCTAAACACTTATGCAGACAACCAATTAGAAAAACATTTTATGCATACTTGTTTTCAATAATTTATTGATAACTCGACACTTTATGAAGATTGGAATATATAATACATCAAAATCAGCTATGAAATCACTGAGAGTATATTAACATTGACTTACCACAAGTTTGGATGCAATGCAGAAACTTTTATTTCATGCTCCACTATTCTGAGTGCCCCATTATTCTTTTTCAGAAAATTGCAAAGCTATCCAGTAACTCCAAGAGATGACATTATCTTTTTTCAGGCATTTCGTCAAACAGATGACGAGCAACGAGTAAATCGTGGCAAAACCATACACCCATTGAGTAAACTATTTTATCCAGCTTCTCAAAATCAAATGCAGCTACTCCAATATCCTCCCATTTGTGCTTGTTCTGTCTTTTTCAACTATGTAACTTAGAAGCAACTTGCTCTGCCAAACATTGTTGAAAGTTCTTCATCAACATAAAAGTTGATTGCCAGTTAAACTAAAGCATGCAAGTTGGCTTTTCTTAAAAATGATATCTACGGGTTATACAATATAAACAACGAAAATTAATTAATAATCAACCAATAAAAATTTCACAAATTTAAAAGTTCAAAAATGATATCTAAAATTTAAAAACAAAAAGTAATGTATATTAAGTTGAACATTAAAATAAAATTAGCAAAGTATTTCTTCTTTTAGATAAATTTTCCTTCTATGTTATCAATAGCTAATAGAAATTATAATAGTGATTAATCTTTCTCATTTCTTGAGTGCTTTGAGCATTTTACCGTTAAGAAGCAGCCTAGAAAAAAGTGGGAAACCAGAAAAGAACAAAACAAAACTGCCTCACTAAAAGTAATTTTTTTTCCTTTAATCAAATCAAAGTCTTCAAAAAGCAAAAAGCATAGAAGCTAATGAATAATGAGAGGAAATCATGGATCCAACCCCCACATGGGACATGGCAATGCCATTCCTTCAAAGGCATCCAAAGAATAATAACTAACAGAAGCGTGCCAGCGTCAATAAGCACTCACACTCACTAGTGTCAATTTTATTCAATTCAGTTCAATTTATCGAAACCCCTACCTCACTTCTTCAGTTCTTCTTTTCTTATTCAACTTTCTTTCGAATAAAAAGAAAGAAAGAAACAGGGGAAATCAAACGGAAAAGGAAATGACGGAAATGGACGGCACCTCCAACAAACCGCCGCAAATTTCCGAGATGTTCCAGAAATTCGCACTCGCCTTCAAGACTAAAACCTTCGAATTCTTCTCCGACGAAAACGGCACCGTTCCTGATGACTCCGACGGTTTCTCCCTCCTCGATTCCGCCGAAGAAATCATCCCTGACCAGAAAGTCGTTGTCATCAAACCCGACCCAAACCCTTCGGATGAGTTCTCTCCGGAACCGGAAACCCCTCCGCCTCAATCTCCTCAGAAATCCCCGCCTACGCCTCCCTCGCCGCCGCCGCCTCCCCCGCCGTCAATCCCTCTTGTGCAGATCGCTACTCCTGTTGAAGTTTCCCCTCCCAAAACGACGCCGTTAACTGCGGCACAGATCAGAGAAACGACGCAGAACTTGATTTCATCGATCTTCGCTACGGTTTCTGCTTTCGAAGCTTCGTACTTCCAATTGCAGAGCGCACATGTTCCTTTCGTGGAGGAGAGCGTGAAGAGCACGGACAGAGTCTTGGTTTCTCACCTCCACAGGCTCTCCGAGTTGAAGCGGTTCTACCGAGACTGGCGCCGCGAGCCGGAATCCGTGTCGGAGTTCCCAATCGGATCCTGCCTCGAAGCTCAAGTGGAAGAGAATCAGAGCAAGCTTCGGATTCTTCGAACCCTCTCGAACCGGTTGCAGTTGGAGCTTGAACAGAAGCACGATGAGGTCTCCGCTCGAAGGAGGGAGCTTGATGGAGTTCACAAGGGTAACATTAGGTTGTCTAAGAAGCTTTTGAATCCTTGCTGTGATGTGTTGTTAACTGTTAGAGTTTTTGATTCATTGTTGCACGATGCTTCAAGGGCGACACATAAGTTCACCAAGATTTTGATAGGGTTGATGAGGAAGGCACAATGGGATTTGGGATTGGTGGCGAATGCAGTCCATCCTGATGTTAAGTATGCTAAGAAAGGTCACAATCAGTATGCGTTATTGTCCTATGTTTGTTTGGGAATGTTTCAATGTTTTGATTCGTTATGTTTTGGAGTTGGTTTGAAAGAAGGAGAAGAAGATCAAGATGCTTCTAATGGTTTAGATTTGGAAAAGGAGGACGGTTCGATGAAGCAATTGCTTGAGCATGTGTCTAGCAATCCAATGGATTTGCTGGGAATTCATCCTGGTTGCAGCTTTTCAAGATTTTGTGAGCACAAGTACGAGAGGCTTATCCATCCATCGATGGAGTCATCCATCTTCGTTGATCTAGATCAGAATGAAGCAGTTTTGAGGTCATGGAGGTCATTGAGTATATTCTATGAGGCGTTTGTTGGAATGGCAAGCTCCATATGGACATTGCATAAGCTGGCTCATGCTTTTGATCCCGCAGTTGAGATTTTTCAAGTCGAAAGGGGCGTGGAGTTCTCCATGATATACATGGAAGACATTACAAAGCGATTAGCTTGGCCAAACAAAGGGAGGGCAAAGGTTGGGTTCACAGTGGTTCCTGGTTTTAAAATTGGGAAGATAGTTATTCAATCACAGGTCTATTTAAGTAACTTAAGATGTACAGAGTAGTTTTCCCAGGGTATGCTTTTGTTCAATGCATGTGTGGGCACTGCATTCGGATGAAACTGTTTTCTGCATGTGCTAACCGGTTATTGATTCCGATATACTATGCTTGGCTTGTTAGTCAGTTGAAGTTATCAGTTTTTCGGATTTTCCTGGAGCAACTACTATTGAGAAAGATGGGGTAATTCCCACGTACTCATATATGCTTGAGGATAACGGATTCTTGCTACTATGCTGAGGTGGGAGTGGTTGTGATGGCATCAATTTACTTCCTATTTTGTGCCAACACTGAGGTTTGCTGGTTAATTTGCTGGTAATTTCCTCTTTTTGTTATTCTTTTCTGCCTCCCAGTTTTGCTTTATGCTTCTTTAGGTCACTTGTCAAGAAATAACTGTACAGAACAATCCTCCAATTCTGTGTATTCTAACAACAAATACGTCAGTTAATTCATAATTGTGTATGCTCTTCATATCACTTATTATATGTAACAAACAACAGTGGTTTTCTCACTAGCAACTTTTTATTCGATCAAGTATATATTATAATGATATTTTCTTGTTAAATTCCGTAGACCTTAATATTCTTTTGCTATACGGATGGGTTCCACTGAGACTTGTATGACTTCTACAAAATTTTAACACAATCTAGATCATTGATTTGGCAGAAAATCAACGTCTTACGATCTAAGACTTAAATGCTCACATACTTCTTATCACTGCTCCATTAACATTTCGACTCGCCCTCCTTCATGCTTCTGTTTTGCATTCTGCTCTGTTGTCTGTTCAGCTTCTCCCTCCCTCCTGTGCTTTTTTTTAAACGTTTTTTCTTCCTCCAGCCATGCCCATTTTCCCGTTTTGTATACTTCTCTCCCGTATTCATTAACATCAGTTTGTTTGCGGCCTAGTGCACAAAAGCACAATCAGAGTTTGGTGTAAGTTTTGTTGGGTTTCCTTGGGAAATTAACAATTGGATATTCAGGGCTAACTGTTTGCACGTATTAATTATTGGAGTTATTCTTTTTGGCAATGCTTGCTGAAGGCAGAATGAATATCGTTAGGGACAGTATATAGACAAGAACACTTAAGCTGCTAGGAATAGGATTCTTTTGGCCACACAATGTGTGATGCCGATTGTATCAATATTAATGGTTTTAATTTACACCTGAAAAATGTGCAGCAAATGAGAGAATATTTGTTTGATCCAATATACTTTCATTCTGTCTTAGTTTCTTAGGTAATTTGTAGGTTATAGTTTACATGTATTCTATTGATCTGAAGAGAGGCAATCTCAGTTAATTAGAGGACCTTATTGATACAGACATGCAATGATTTCTATGGTTGAAAGAAGTGCTAGCGAAACCAAAAGGTCAAAAGAATTGCTGTGATTATGGTTATTGCTCTTGCAGCCTGCTTCTGCAACCTGTATTATGCTGTGTATGCACCAAGCAGCGAAGCAGTCTAAGTTAACAAAAATGGGAGAGAAAAAGAAAAACAGGAAAAGATGCAATAGCGGACAAAGACAAAGAAAGAGGCACCACTGAACAGAGCAGAAAAACACAAAACAGACTGGTGATGGGGTGAGTTGAACTACTAGCTAGTGGAGTGGTGATGACTGATGACAGTGAAATAAGTGATATTATTTTGATGACAAAAGATTCCAAGTTTAAGAAATAATGGGAATTAATACCTACGGCAAGGTCTTTGTGGGTTAGGCTTTTTTTTTTTTTTAACCTTTTGGGAAATTTTCTTATTAAGATGTTTTTGCTCATGTAAAAGAGCAAAAGATTCTAAGGCAGTTTTTGTAGTGCTGGGACATGTGGTTGGAAAGGAATTCCAGGATTTTTTTTAAAGGTACCTTTTCAACTTTGTGATAGGAATGATTTATTTGTTTATTTATTTTTCTGGCTTCTTTTTGGTGCTCAGCAAAAAAAGTTTAGATAGTCTGTTCGTTGAAATTTCTTTAGCTGATAGTCACAGATTAGCATGTGTTTTTTAGTAGCTAAGCTTTTTATGTTTTCCTTACACCTTTGTGTATTCGTAGTCTCGGAGATGACTTATCCTCTTTCGTAATTTTTTCTCTTCTATAGTTGTATGTTAATGAAATTTCTTTTTCTACAAAGAAGAAAACCAGTGGGCATTACTAGATTGAATAATGCTACATATCGAAGTCTTTTTGTTAATGAAATTAGTATAACATAATAAAAATTAGTTATGACTAGTATTATTATAAGTCTTATTATTTAACTTTAATTGGACTTGGTTTATAAATGGACTTGGTTTATAAAAAGGCTAGCTAATTAGTACCCAATATTTAAAAGATGATTGTCATCATTCATGAGAACAAATGGGGGGGCTAATAACATGAGTAACGGTGATGGAACACTGAGACCGACAGTAATTTACCTTGTCTTGAACATAGCCGCATGGATGCAATTGAACCAACTCTGAGGTCGAATGTCGAATCCTACTTAGTCATTTTTATAATCTAAAAGGTGCAAGTGTTAGAAAGAGCAATGTCCACAAACCAAAAGGCTAGCTCTATATGATACCTCCACATGATTCCATTCTATTTGTACTATAATACTTAAATATAATCTAGAAAAACAAAAATAAAGATAATAATATGAAATCAAATAAATAAATTTGAATTGAATATTTTGATATTTTCATAATTTTATTTAAGTTAAATTTATATATTTTTAATTATATAATTATTAAATTTTAAACTAATTTATAAATTTTATACCGTATATATTCATCTTATTTTCATGCAATGCGGGTCTAAATTAATGATAGATAACGGATGTGTAACTTGAGTCATTGCATTTTTTTAATTTAGATAGTAGTTATCAGCTTAGCTGCTCATTGTTGTAGAGCTAGTTACCATTGTTAATTAATAAGAAGAAAATGTTCAGCCATTACTTTTTTCTTTTTTTAACTGCCCGTTCTCTCTTTCTCTCTTCACCTAAAGACAAAAGTTCATCTTCTCTCCCAATTTCTTTCTTCTTTGATTCTCAGACTCATTGGATAGAGTTTGATGAGAGTGAGAACAGAGAAGGTTTACAGTAATTCACTACTAACTTTTCTCTTCTTCTCTGTGGTTCACACTCTTGATCAAGTTCTATCACATCTCAGTTTAACTTTTGTCGTCTGCACACACAATAAGGTTGTCCCTCGTTGCAAAATTATAATAGCATTTTTGAATATTGGATATATCTCTTTTATAAAATATTCAGTGAATTATTTCTAAAATTTTCTTTTGGTTATGTTTGGTTTGACGTTTCACTGTGTTTGTAGGCAAAGCATGCTGGTTCGTTGGTTCCACCATCCGAAGGAGCCATCAAACTCAACGTGGATGGAAGTTCAAGAGGAAATCCAGGAAGAGCGGGATGCGACGGCTTGCTCAGAGATCAAGATGGCAACTGTATTGTCGGATTTGTGAGCTATATTGGCTTTGCTGGCAGTGTCGAAGCGGAACTAATAGCTATTCGGCATGATTTGTGGTTGGCATGGTAATCTGGTTACAGAAAGGTGGAATGCGAAAGTGATTGCACAGTGGCTCTAGAGATTATTCATGACTAATGAGAATAAGAAAAAGGCAGAGAATAGAGAATAGTTGAATGAATGAAAATGTATATTGTATTCTCATTGTTGATCATTGATTACAAAAAAATGTATATATACAGAAAGAAAAAATGCACAGCTCACCAAATTTATATGATAACTATCAAATCTAAAAAAAGAATTTTATCCTAACAGAAAAGGTGAGTCATACATCATAAAATAAAAGAAGAAAAGCAACAGCAACAAAAAATAGAAAAAACATAAGAAAAAAAATGTTAAATTTGGGTCTAAATTTTTTTTGTGTTGTTATTAACGTTCTTGAGTGGGACGTTACTATCTATCATATTATGAGAGAAGGAAATTCTTGTACTGATTTTTTTTGGCAAAGATCGATTTTTCTTCAAATTCTACGTTTTCTCTTATTGCTCTCCATCTCCATTTTTCACGGGTTCCCATTCTCCGTGGGGACACTCCATTTTCTATCTATCTGATAGTTCTAACTAATTATTAATTTTCATATGAATAGAGGTATAAATATCCATTCTATACAAAAACAACAAGATTTTATACAAAAAATCTAAACGACAAGATAGTGACTTCTTTCGAAATGACGTAGTGAGGGGACGCAATGGCGAGCCAGAAGACAGAGAAGTGGACAAAGTAGGAGACGCGACAATAGAGAGGAGAATGGACACAACGACAGAGTTACGGAAAGGAACGCCGCAAATAGAGAACACAACACGGTGAGGATCATGACACGGTGAGGTGTGGTGATGCGGTGAGAAGGGAGAGTGGCGAGAGGGTGGCTGCAGAGAAGTTGGATGGAGTACGAACAACTTTAGGGATTTCTAAATTGAAGAAGGGTTATGCAACAGAGGATTAGGAGTTTCGGGTTTATATATATATATTTGTGTGTGAAATGACTAAAAAACATATATAAGAAATAAACTATTATGGACAATTCAGTAAATTTATGAATTTTGGGGATTAGCGGGGATGGGACGGGAATCCCCGCTCGGGTTCCTGCGCCTGCCTCGAGGAAATTTTGTCCCCCATTCCCATCTCCACGAAAAAAAATTTCCACAGTCGAATCCCTATTTGGGACAGTCCCGCAGGAGAGTTATGCCATCCCTACCCAAAGGGTTTGGTTTATGGGGTTTCTTAAGGAAGCATAATCTGTGTAGGCCGTATAGTCTAATAATATATATTGATATCGAAAAATTAATAGTAAAATATAATTATAATTGTTAACGAAAATTTTAGTAAAATCACAATTTAATAATTAAAAAATTATTGAAAAATATTTTAGAAAAAATTAATTTAATTATTAAATTTTTTAAAAATATTTTAATAAAAATATAATTTAGTCAATAAAAAATAATTTATTAAAGGATATTTTGATAAGTAAAATTTAATAATAAAAAATAAAATTTTTGTTAAAAGATATTTTTGTAAAAAAGAATTTTTGTTTTTTAAAAAATAGATAAAGTTAATATTAGTTAACACAAAAATTTAAAATAAATTAAAGAGGAAGTTTTTAAAAGTTATAAAGAATGAGAATATATATTTTATAAATAGAAAGAGAAGAGAGTATTATTTTAACATCTTTTAAAAAAAGGAATGAAATTTTCTCTTAGTGAAATAACGTACTATTCACTTATTCAGATGTATCATGTTCAACTTCAATGAAATTACAAAATTTCTGATAAAAATATTAAATTTTATATTAACTATTGATAATTGTTAAATTATGTTTGTACACGCCAATATGATATTTATTGATATATTGATCAAATCATATACATAAATGCATAGATCATATATTAATTTTTAACAAGATGCCTAGATCCTCCAATTCAGAGTTGACAAAGTTCCTAGTATTATATTATTTTGAAGAAGCAGAAGGAAAAACCTTGCTGCTGCTATATGGATCGGAAGTCATTACTAAATGCTGGCTCAATTTCTGGAAATTTCAGCGCAGTAAGGAAAATTTGAACTTGAAACAAATGTTGATGTTGTGTATGTGCTTCTCAGGAATATGCATTGTGCAACAAAAAAAAAAGATGTGGAAGAAGGGTCATCTATAAAAAAGTTGACTAGGAAAATGAGGGTCAGAAAAAGGCCTTAGTTATAGTTGGGTTGTGAATCGTGATTTGTGAATTGTGTTCTGAGTGTGAAATTTTCTGAATGGTGATATGGACAAGTGCATAACAAGATTCTATAGTTCTTTTTTCAACAGGTTTCTTTCTTAGAAATACAACCAAAAGAAGCAACACAACATTTGGTATTACAAACCCTGCTTACAATATTGGCATGATAACCATTATTCACAGTAATCATAGTGGATATAACTAATGCTATTTCTACACTAAAATCAATCACTAATATATTTGTGTATAAATACATGTGTGGTTTAATTTATTTTTATGTGTATTTATATTCCAATATGTATTTTATACTGTTGCTTGACTTTGGTGCACACATAGCATAGCCAAGTTGATATTTATCTAAGACACGATTATAAATGAACTAGTATTTTTACCCGTAATAATATTATAGGAATATAATTTTTTTAAAATTACGGTCTACTTTGTTCTGACAGTATAGATTATGCATGTCACAAAAGATTTATAAAATTAAACTATTTTTACAACAAAAGTCGTAGGTTGACAAAAGTTTCTGACTAAGAAGACCAAGGTATCTGTAGATTAAAAATCAAATAATAAGATTTTTAGTTAATATTTTTATATGAAAAAGCCTAATTTTTTATTAATAATTAATTTTAATATTCATTATATACAATTTAACGTATATAATTTTATATTTAATTAGGTGTTAAGTCTTTTGCACAAATAGAAATAATTAATTTTTATACTTGCTATTTAAAAATAATATTTTTTCTCTATATGTATATAAAAATATAATTAGATATTAGTATAAAAAAATTAGACTAATAGTTATAAAATTAACTCAAAATTAATTTTTTTTAAAACAATTGAATCTTGATTCTAAATTTTAATTATAACATTAGTATTCTCTCCAAATTATATGTAATAAATATTTGAAAGAATAAAAATAAAAATATAGATTAGAAAGATAAGCGGTGAAAATTTAAAACTAAATAAAAAACTAAAAAACTATGTATATAATAATAATATTTTTTATTTGAATTATATTATTTTGTTAATTTTGTTTTCTGTAGAACAGAAAGATAGAAAAAATAGAAAATGAGAGAAAAGAGAGAGAAAGATAAAGATGAAGAATGAGAGTGAGAGTGAGAATTTGTTAATTTTGGAAGAAAAAATTTTATTTTAATTGTAAAAAGATATCGGATGACATATTTTGATTTGTCAAATTACTAATATAAAATATAAATTATATATAGAGAAAAAATAGTAGAGAGAAATAGAAAAATGGAGAAAGATAGATGAGAGATTTTAGGAAGGGAGTTTATTAATTAAAAAATATTTTTTCTCAATTTTAATAAGAGAGTGTCATGTGACACATTTGATTATTAAATTAGATAATAATATATAATATGATATATAATATAGCTAGGTATATTTCAATTTCAATTTTAATATTTTAAGTTTAATTTTAATGCAATTAAAGAATGTCATGTTGCATATTTTGATTGTCAAATTAGTAATTAGTTATTGATATTGATAATGATATATATAAAATAAATAGAGTGGTTGAAGGAATGAGAGAAATAGAGAAAGAAAGAGGGAGGAGCGGAGAACTCTTTAATTTTGAAGGGAAAGATTTGATTTCAATTGCAATGAGGGAGTGATATATGGCACATTTTGGTTGTAAAATTAGTAAGGATGAGGGAAGAATGCTTTTGTTAAGTTAAGAAATTAACTAACATAATTGATGATGACAAACATTAGATTATTGGGCTAATTACCCGATTAGTTTTAATTGAATTTGGTTAAGTGTTGCAGGCCAAAAAGAAAGAAAGAAGCAGCCCAATAGGATAGAGATCAAACCAGAAACACAATCGGGCTATAACTCACTTAAAGCCCAAATTGATTGAGCAAGGAATTTAAAATGGGTTGAATGGTAAGTGAATATAATCCAAGCCCAAGTCATCCCTCTCAAGTTGAATTCTCCAAGGAGTAAAGCAAAATGAATCAGACGGGTCAAGCAAATCAAACCCGATCCAAGCCTGATTACTTCTCTCATTCAAACCCTTCTAATTTGCTTTCATCAAAAGTAACGTACACTTTTTCCTAATCAGTCAGAACTCAGAAAGAGAAAGAGAAAGTTTAGTCCCTAAGTTGTTCACCAAAGAAGAAAGAAAGAGAAGGTTAAGCAAAAGGTTGAAGTCTAATCACCCACATCAAACTGTATCAAGAAGTCAGAAGCTAAAAGGTGATTTCATTTCCTTTTACATGCATCATATCTTCTTCTCTTCATGTTCAACGTTCTGCCAATCCATTATGGGTTACATGGGAAAGATGATCTCTATTCTTCACTGCTGTGCATCTACGGTCATAATTGTGTCTTGGAGACCAAGTTATTTTTCAATGGCCAATATCTGGGTTTACCATTGAAGATATCTGTTTCTGGTGTCCTGTGACTTTCGGTCAACAAGAGAAGGTCAGAACCAAAATTCCTATTTTGAGGATTAATGGGAAAAAGTGAGATGGTGAGTTGGTGAAGCACAAAGCTCGAGAGTTGACCTAGGAGATAGCAACTCAGCAACATACAAGGAGATACAAAAGAAGTTGGTTCACCATTCAGAAGCCAAGGAGAGATAACCAGTGTATTGAGGTTTTGTTCTGTGAAGAGCTCTCTGAAGAAGTTCATCAACTTGGACAGTGCTTCCTAGTCAAAGGGGCATTCCACCAGAATGAAGAACTGAATCAGAGGCTAGCAAATCTGGTTTATCACATAGCAAAAAGGCTGTTGAAGCATCAATCTCCTTCATGTTAATAGATTGTAATTTTCTTTTTAATGTTTATCTTTCTGTAATTTCTTGAGGTAAAAGGCTGAATGAGAGAGTTATTGAAAAAGTCTAAGAGTGAAAAAGGTAGAGAGATACACATGAGTGAAAAGCCTAGAGTTATTTCAGATTTCTTTAGGTTGATTCTGTGTCTTGTATCTTGTACCAGTGAGGTACTCCTTTCTTAGTTGGGTGAGCACTAAGAGTGAATAGTTAGGTATTAGCATAACCAAGTCAAGTTAGGTTAGAACTTGAGAGTGAAAGGATTGTGTTAATCCTATGGAATTGGTGTATGTAATACTTTAACTATAGTGGAAATTCTACCACTGTTGTGATAGAGACTGGACGTAGGTTTCATTACACAAGGCAACCGATCCAGGATACATGATGGTGTCAGCTTCTCTCTTTCCTGCTATGTTCTGTTTTCTGATATTCATGAGACAAAATAAAATTGTCTCATAAATTTTCCGTTGCTGAGTTCAAACAGATTCAGATTGCAAGTTTATTTTAAAAGGGTTATTTCATTAAAGTAAAAGAAGGCCATAGATTCAACCCCCTTTCTCTAAGCCTTCTACAACTTTCAATTGGTATCCAGAGCCTTGGTCTCAAGAATCAAGCTTCACCACTTGGAGCAAAGTTCCAATGACGAACAACTTGGGCACAACCACGGTTGCCTACACTCTAACTGAAGGCCAGTCAAGCAATAGGCCTCCCTTCTTCAACGGGAAGAACTATGCCTACTGAAAAGAGAGGATGAGGATCTTCATCCAATCCATTGACTACAACATATAGAAGATTGTTGTGAGCGGTCCCAAGATTCCAACAAAAATAAGTGCTAATGGGGTGGTGACTCCAAAAGAAGAAGCTGAATGGAATGAGGACGATAAGAAGAAGATGGAGCTGAATGCTAAAGCCATCAACCTTCTTCACTGTGCTATTAGATTTAAAGAGTATCGAAAGGTGTCTAGATGCAAGACAGCCAAAGAAATATGGGAAAAACTCCAGGTTACACACGAAGGTACTAAACAAGTCAAAGAAACGAGGATTGATATGCTGCGAAAAGAGTACGAGATGTTTAATATGAAGGATAGAGAAAGCATTGATGAAGTGTTTGGGAGATTCTCAATCATAATCAATAACCTTGATGCTATGGGTACAAACTACTCAGAACAAACCCTAGTGAGAAAACTCCTTAAAAGCCTCACAAAGGAATAGAAAACCACTGCCACTGTCCTAGCCGAGAGCAATAACCTAAGCCCTATAACCTATGATGAGCTGAGAGGAAAACTCCTTGCCTATGAAACCACACACACAAACCCGGACTCAAAGAAAAAGGGAATAGTCCTCTCAAGTCAAAAATAGAATCAAAAGAGAGTGAGTCTAGTGATGGTATTTCAGATGATGAGCTTATGTTTTTTGTTAGGAGATTTAGAAGGATGATGAAAAACAAGGGCAAGTACAAGGGTTCAATCTCAAAGGAACACAAGATAGACTTGATCAAGGTGACTTGTCATCATTGTAAGGAGGCTAGACATTTCAAGCTAAACTGTCCGAAGCTCAAGAAGGAGGACAAAGGAAAGAAAGAAAAGAAGAGAGTGCTCATGGCAGTTTGGGAGAATCTTGAGAATGACTTCAATGAAGAAGAAGATTTTGAAGGTGAAGATAAAATCTGCTTCATGGCTGGTAATAATCATCTTGATAAGATTTGCCTAGCATCCAAGAACAAAAGGGATATGTGGTACTTGGATAGCGGATGTTCAAGGCACATGACTGGAAGGTCAACTTTCTTCATCAAACTAAACAAGTATGATGGAGGTTTTGTGACCTTTGGAGATGATAGTAAAGGTAAAATAGTAGCTGTTGGAAAAGTAGGTAATAATCACTCCACCTTCATTGATGATGTCTTTTTGGTAAATGGCTTGAGGCACAACCTTTTGAGTATAAGTCAACTTTGTGATCTAGGATATTTAGTGACTTTCAAAAGATTTGCATGCTGTGTGGTTAATGAAAATACAAATGAAGTACTGTTTGTTGCTAAGCGTTGCAATAATGTGTATGGACTTACCCTTGATGAACTAAAGGATCAAAATGTAGCTTGTTTTCATTCTAAAGAATCTGAAAAGTGGCTATGACACAAGAGAATGGGTCATGCAAGTATGTTTCAAATAAACAAACTTGTAAAGAAAGGTTTAGTAAGAGGTCTTCCTTTGATAAGGTTTGACAAAGACATCACTTGTGATGCTTGCCAAATGGGAAAACAAACAAAAAGCTCATTTAAATCAAAGGAAGACATCTCTACTAAAAGGCCAATTGAATTGCTACACATTGATTTATTTGGTCCAACAAGAACTCAAAGCCTAGGTGGTAAACATTATGGTTTAGTGATTGTGGATGGCTATTTTAGATTTGGTTGGGTTTTATTTCTTGCACACAAAAATGAAGCCTTTTCGGCCAATCTTTTGCAAGAAAATTCAAAATGAAAAGGATTTAAAGATCTCTTCTATAAGAAGTGATCATGGAATCGAATTTGAAAACCATTTATTTGAATCCTTTTATGAGGAATTTGGAATATCTCACAACTTCTCTTGTCCAAGGACACCACAACAAAATTGTGTTGTGGAAAGAAGAAATAGAAGCATTCAAAAAATGACAAGATCTGTGCTTTGTGAGAGCAATGTTCCAAAATTCCTTTGGGCTGAAGCGGTTAACACAGCTTGCCACATTTTGAATAGAACAATTATAAGAAAATTTTTGAAGAAAACTCCTTATGAACTTTGGAAAGGTTACCCACCAAACTTGGACTACTTGCATATTTTTGGATGTAAATGCTTTGTTCTTAATAACAAAGATAATTTGAAAAAATTTGATCCAAAGGCATATGAGTGCTTATTTGTAGGATATTTCACAACTAGTAAATCATATAGAGTTTATCATCAAGATGTTAGGATAATTGAGGAGTCTATACATGTTACATTCTGTGATACTAACATGGTACAAAGTGTTTTGAAATATTGTGATACAGGGAATCAAGCTCAAAAGGACGATGAGACTGCACAAAATCATGAAATTGAAAATTCTGGACAAGCTGAACCAGAAACCGCTATGGCTGAAAATTTAAGAGACATTTCCGTTTTGTCTCATGAATCTGAAGGAGATCCTGAAACCAGCATTTTTCAGAATCTCTTGGTAACTGAATCTGCCTCCAAGTCCATCAGACCTCGTGAATGGAGATTCTTGAAGAATTATCCTGAGGAATTTGTCATTGGGGACGTCTCTCATGGGGTTAAAACTCGATCTTCAACTAGAAAGGCAAATGAAGGAACCAACATTGCCCTTCTCTCTCAAATGGAGTCTCAAAATATCAAGGAAGCCCTTGATGACCCTTCTTGGGTAAAGGCAATGGAAGATGAGCTTCATGAGTTTGAGAAGAATCAAGTGTGGACATTGGTTCCAAGGCCGAATGGAAAGAAAGTGACCGACGCCAAGTGAATTTTTTGGAACAAGCTAGGAGAGGATGGTAGCATCGCAAGAAACAAGCAAGGCTAGTGGCACAAGGATATGACTAAGAAGAAGGAATAAACTTTGATAAATCCTTTGCCCCTGTTGCCCGAATGGAAGCCATAAGACTTCTCTTAGCTTATGCTGCGTTTTGTGGTTTTAAATTATATCAAATGGACGTGAAATGTGCATTCTTAAATGGTGTGATAGATAGGGAAGTGTATGTGGAGCAGCCACTAGGTTTTGAAAATAAATAATTTTTCAACCATGTTTTCAAATTATCAAAAGCTCTCTATGGTTTGAGACAAGCTCCTAGAGTTTGGTATGAGAGACTTAGCACTTTTCTTTTAAAAAATGGTTTTCAAAGAAGCACCACAGATACTACTCTCTTTATCAAAAATTCTAATGATTCTTTCATTCTAGTCCAAATATATGTTGATGACATTATTTTTAGATCAGCCAATGAATCCTTTTGTACTGAATTTGAAAAACTCATGACAAGTGAATTTGACATGAGTATGATGGGTGAACTTAATTTTTTCCTTGGGCTACAAATTAAACAAACTGAAAATGGTATTTTCATTCATCAAGAGAAGTATGCCAATGAACTAGTTAAGAAATTTGGTATGAAAAATGCCAAACCCATGGGAACTCCCATGCACCCTAATTCAAAATTAGACAAGGGAGAAATTGAGAAAGATGTGGATGAGATTAGGTATAGAGGAATGATTGGCTCTCTTATGTACTTAACTTCCTCTAGACCCGATATTGTTCAAAGTGTTGGAATGTGTTCAAGATTCCAATCTAAACCAAAAGAGTCCCATCTTTATGCAGTTAAGAGGATCATTAGATATGTTCATGGCACATCTAATTTTGGTCTTTGGTATCCTAAGATTGATGATTTTTCTACAGTTGGTTATTGTGATGCAGATTTTTCTGGTGATAGAGTTGATAGAAGAAGCACATCAAGCTTATGTTGCTTCCTTGGAAAGTCCTTGAATGTTTGGTCAAGTAAGAAGCAGCAAACAGTGGCTTTATCCACTGCAGAGGCTGAGTATATAGCTGCATCTTCTTGTTGTTTACAACTCATGTAGTTAAAAACACAACTTGCTGATTACAAATTAAATGCTCAAAATATTCCCTTGTTGTGTGACAATATGAGTGCCATTAATATTTCTAAAAATCCAGTTTTGCACTCTAAGACTAAACATATTGAAGTGAAATTTCACTCAATAAGAGAACATGTTCAAAAAGGGGATATTAGCATTCAATTTGTTAAATCAGAGAAGCAATTAGCTAATATTTACACTAAACCACTAGCTGAGGACAGATTTTGCATGCTTAGAACTAGTCTAGAAATTTTAAGCCATGATTCATTGTTTAAAAATTGCTGATGTATTTGTTGAAGTTTTTGTCTCATAAACAGGTATGAGACAATTCTAGGCAAGTGAAGAACCTTCTATTAAATCAGCATTCTCAGGCCTTGTTGCAAGTACAGAGTCACCTGGGCCAACCTCAAAAATCAGATCTGGAGTGGTCCAATATGTTTTCTTAAATCCAACCATCTCTAGGCCAAATATGAATGATATAATTTTTTTTGTTTTGTTTTGTTTTTGCTGGCCTGTTTGCTTTAGTTCATTTCTTTTTGTCCTTATGTCCAAAAAGTTTCAAATTTTAAATTGATTTCCTTTTTAATTTTTAAATAAAATCAAATATTTCTTTTTGTGATGTTAAGTCCCTTCAAGTCAAATCAAAGGTGATGCAGTTGCATGGTTTAAGAAATTTTTTTTGGGTACGGTTACCAATACTTCTTCTTCTCCCTCCATAACTCCTCCAACGCTTCGGTTTCTTCCCACTACCTTTACTACATCTCTTCCTTCAAAAATCAGAAACCAACCAAATGAGGAAGAAAACAATTTCTCAAAAGCCACCACGAGAAAAAATATTCAAGCTTCCTGCAAAGCCAAAGCCATCCACTCGTTCTCAGGACCGAACCTTCACTCCTTCTCCCTCACCTCCTACTTCACCTCCTCGGTCTGATCCCATGGCACGCACTAAGAACCCATCAAGGTTTACTCCTTCAGCCAATCAAACGCCACCGAAGGAACCTCCATCCAAATCTGGTTTGTCGAAGCCAAGTTCATCAAAAGGGAAAAGACCAGTCGTGACTGAACCTACCTCTGAGCCCACTCAACCTAAGACAAGGTCTGTTCCCTTGCGTTCTCAAAGAGGTAAACCTCGACTCCCTCTCAAATCTGTTAGAGAACCAGACATTGATCCTTTTGCTCATAAATCTCACTTCATGACATCTCAGTCTAACTATATCCCTTACAGATTTAAGTCTGCCATGAATAATGACTTTTATGAAGGAGTTATTAAGTACCGTACCCTGTATCCCTCTTTTCTTGTTGATTTACCAAATTTGAAAAAGAAAGGTTTTCCTTTTGTTGAAAATTTATAATTTCTGGACTGGAATCATCTCTTTAACATCAAAAAGCCTGTTTACCCACTTTTGGTCAAAGAGTTTTATGCTAACATGACATATCATGAGGGCAGTATGCATTCTTATGTCAAGGGTAGAGACATTGTTTTAAATAATGAAACAATTAGTGATTCATTGAAATATATTGATGTTGGGGCTTGTGCTTATACTTCTATTAAGTGGGATGAAGGAGTTGGTATTTCTTTCAATGATGCTTTAGCTCATATTTGTGAACATGTTTCCTTGATTGATGGCATTACACCCACTCACAAAGACCTAGGATATAAACGTGCTCAGTTGCACCGAATTGTCAACCACATCATACTTCCTCAAAGTGGTTCATATCAAAGGGTATCTTATACTGACACTCTTGTTTTGTATGCCCTGCTCACTAAAACAGAAATTTTTTTTGCTTATTTGATGGTTAGATACATGTTTGACTCTGTTAGAAGTGAGAAAGACAAAGCCCTTCCTTATGGCATGTTTCTAACTTGTATTTTTGAGCATTTTGATGTTGAATTGTCCAATGAGAATTATGAAAATAGATGTTCATATCTAAAGGGAGGTGGTGCAGTGAAACAGCAAAAAGGACCTACTCGATCTGAGAGAGTGGTTCTAGATGATGAAGATGATGAGTTCATTTCTGAGGAATCTCCTCCTCCTTCCACTGAGGGCACTTCCATCTCCACTGGACAAAAATCTGCTATGTTCAATGTTGTTCGAGATGTAGTCCAAGAGTTTGTCTCCCAATCCAATTACATGATTGGCATGAGTAAGGAACAAAGGAAGCTAGCAAGCAAGCATGAGAATTTCCTCCAAAAATCAAGGGATAGAGTGGCTGTATTTATGAAGTTCATTGATAATCTTCAACAAGATGAAGATCATGCCACTAATGCTGAAGAGGAAGCTGATTCGGAGGGAACTGATTCAGATGCCTAGATTTGTCTCATGAAATTGCTGCTGTCTGCTCACTTTTATCTCATGAAAACTGTTTTATTTGTTACTTTTGAACTACTTTTATTATTTCGGATGACTGTAATACCTTAACAACTGCTGCATTTACTTTAAATTAATTTGGTATTTTAGACTGTGCATTAACACTCTCTTGCAGGTTTTAAGGTGTGGATTTTACTTGATGATTGACTTTGCTCCACCCTTGATGACAAAAGGGGGAGTAATAGCATGAGCAGTGAATTCTTTGGGTGAATTTAATTGCTGCTACTGAATTTTTTGTAATGTTTTATTGCTGGTGCCACAATGGTTTTGGCATGAAAATTTGATTTGTAATTTTTGCTACTACTGTGATTTTTTTTCGCATGAAAATTGGAACTTGCTGTATATGATATGTTGCTGGTTTGCCCTTGTTAATCTTGATGCTTTGTTTTTGTTGCTGACATGATATGTTCAGTATTGGGCTGGATTTGTGGTGCTGATTGTTTAAACTTCCTTAGTCAAGATGAATTTGTGTAGCTCTTTATTGTGCTCTCTATAAGTATAATGTAAATAGGAACAAAAAGAAAAGCATAAATTTAAGGGGAGCTACTCTTGAAAAAGAAAGGGGGAGCAACACATAAGCAAGAAACATCATTCAAAGGGAAGTTCCTTAACTCTACTAAAATTCAATTCCTTTTGGTTAATGTTTAATTATGTTTGTCATCAAGGGGGAGATTTTTGAGTTAAGAAATTAACTAACATAATTGATGATGACAAACATTAGATTATTGGGCTAATTACCCAATTAGTTTTAATTGAATTTGGTTAAGTGTTGCAGGCCAAAAAGAAAGAAAGAAGCAGCCCAATAGGATTGAGATCAAACTAGAAACACAAACGGGCTATAACTCACTTAAAGCCCAAATTGATTGAGCAAGGAATTCAAAATGGGTTGAATGGTAAGCCCAAGTCATCCCTCTCAAGCTGAATTCTCCAAGGAGTAAAGCAAAATGAATCAGACGGGCCAAGCAAATCAAACCCGATCCAAGCCCGATTGCTTCTCTCATTCGAACCCTTCCAATTTGCTTTCACAAAAAGCAACGTACACTTTTTCCTAATCAGTCAGAACTCAGAAAGAGAAAGAGAAAGCTTAGTTCCTAAGTTGTTCACCAAAGAAGCAAGAAAGAGAAGGTTAAGCAAAAGGTTGAAGTCTAATCACCCACATCAAACTGTATCAAGAAGTCAGAAGCTAAAAGGTGATTTCATTTCCTTTTACATGCATCATATCTTCTTCTCTTCATCTTTAACGTTCTGCCAATCCATTCTGGGTTACATGGGAAAGATGATCTCTACTCTTCACTGCTGTGCATCTACGGTCATAATTGTGTCTTAAGGACCAAGTTATTTTTCAATGGCCAAGATCTGGGCTTACCATTGAAGATATCTGTTTCTGATGTCCTGTGACTTTCGGTCAACAAGAGAAGGTCAGAACCAAAGTTCCTATTTTGAGGATTAATGGGAAAAAGTGAGATGGTGAGTTGGTGAAGCACAAAGCTCGAGAGTTGACCTAAGAGATAGCAACTCAACAACATGCAAGGAGATACAAAAGAAGTTGGTTCACCATTCAGAAGCCAAGGAGAGATAACCAGTGTATTGAGGTTTTGTTCTGTGAAGAGCTCTCTGAAGAAGTTCATCAACTTGGACAGTGCTTCTTAGTCAAAGGGGCATTCCATCAGAATGAAGAACTGAATCAGAAGCTAGCAAATCTGGTTTATCACATAGCAAAAAGACTGTTAAAGCATCAATCTCCTTCATATTAATAGATTGTAATTTTTTTTTTAATGTTTATCTTACTGTAATTTCTTGAGGTAAAAGGCTGAATGAGAGAGTCATTGAAAAATCCTAAGAGTGAAAAAGCAGAGAGATACACATGAGTGAAAAACCTAGAGTTATTTCAGATTTCTTTAGGTTAATTCTGTGTCTTGTATCTTGTACCAGTGAGGTACCCCTTTCTTAGTTGGGTGAGCACTAAGAGTGAATAGTTAGGTATTAGCATAACCAAGTCAAGTTAGGTTAGAACTTGAGAGTGAAAGGATTGTGTCAATCTTGTGGAATTGGTGTATGTAATACTTTAACTATAGTGGAAATTCCACCACTGTTGTGGTGGAGACTACTGGATGTAGGTTGCATTACACAAGGCAACCGAACCAGGATACATGATAGTGCCAGTTTCTCTCTTTCCTGCTATGTTATGTTTTCTGATATTCATGAGACAAAATGAAATTGTCTCATAAATTTTCCATTGTTGAGTTTAAACTGATTCAGATTGCAAGTTTGTTTTAAAATGGTTATTTCATTAAAATAAAAGAAGGTCATAGATTCAACCCCTCTTCTCTAAACCTTTTACAACCTTCAATTGGTATCTAGAGCCAACTGAAGAAAAAGTCGCAAATTCCTTTTGGATAAACTGACAACCGTCTAAAGCACGCTGCAAATGTAGAGGCTTAGGTATCTGAAATTTGAAGAATTGATATGCTGCTGCAAATCCATATATTACTTTTGGACCAATAGGTATTCCATCACACTCATCTGTCACATTAAAATGCATCTTGCCTCAATAAACTAGGAAATAAAATATCTTGGATTCAGCGAGTGTAGAGTTTTATTTTTCCTTAAAATCAAACTGACTAGAATTAATATATATTCTAGAGAGAACAACAGCATCATTCTTGGGTAGTATTATTAACCTAAGATATGATAATTCTTCATTATGTATTAAAATCTATCCCATGAGTACTATCCACACAAATATGTTCTTACGTGTAACAGTAACTAGTGAATCCGTAAGATAGTTAGGCTTGGCTTTATTTAGTTCTGGTGCATCAGCAGCATAATAGGAGGTGTAGTAGTTTTACTAGTTTAATCCAATAAAATCAAAGGATCCTCTTATAACAATGTAATAAAATATTTTAAAGGGGAAGTTACTCAAATAAAACTGTGCATTGGTGTAAACGGATGAAGGCAGCCAAGGTTTATGTGAAGAGTCATTTTGGTGGGTATGTAAAATATATCTTCCTATCTATAATAATGTTATTGGTGAATATATTAAAGATTTCCACGATTAAAAAATTAGAGATCACACTTTATCCTCATACAAAAAATTAAGAGAATCTATTTCTCAAAAATCTTTTTTTCATTATTATAATAGATCCTCACAAACAAGTTTGTATTTAATTGTTATTCAATTAAAATACTACGGCATTTTTTATAGTTAAACTGATATTGTTTACATACACAAATAAAAAGTTTTATTTATGCACTGTAAATTTCTTACATTGTAGATCAATATGCATCGTAACTAAATCATGCTTTAAAAAAATATTCTGAAATGATGTAATAATCACTAATCAAGAGAGACAAAAAAAAGTGATTTTAAATGAATTCCACCATAAACAAATAATTTGAATAAATATAAATTTTTAAAAAATAATTAGAATCTTAGAATCAGAATATTTTATTAGAAGCGTAGTTCAAAGGAACTTAGGTAAAAGTTATTATGAATTGTCGCTGCATCAACTTTAAATTATGAAGATTTTTGTATAATTTTAACTTTTATTTTTACTCTTTATATCTGTGTTATTTGAATATATGTACTTTCATCATTAACCATCAAAATTAGATTTTCACTTAATTTGACATTAAAAAAAAGCAAAAATAGAGAGAAGAGGTATATATATATAAAACTTCCATCGATATATTTTTAAAATAAAATTTAAGAAATAAAAAAAGTGTTAAATATTTAGATGACACCATAAATAAATTTTTTATGTTTGTTGTTGAACACTCTGGTTGTTGAGCACTTTAAATATTGTGTGTTATCTTTGTTTTGAATTATTTTTAAATGATTTTACCAGGCTAACCATTCATGTCATTTTAATTTCACATACTCAACTCATTCGTTTTGCCTTTATTATTATATACTTATATCTATGTGATCTATTTCACCCAATAATTATTATTTGTTATAATCATGTTCCTTCATTCTTTTCTTACCTTAAAATCACTTGTCATTTCTATTTAGCTACTTTACTATGCTCTTATTATCAATAAAGATAAAAACATTCTTTTTTTTTCTCTAATTTCTCAGTGATAATTGAATCACTAATTTCATACTTGTAATAATAACCCCACCCTCAGATTTTTCAAAAAATTTTTTTTCTATAAAACACTTTATAATACCATAGGAATCTTCAATGTATCCACCAACAACATTGTTATAAGTAGGAAGTTATATTTTACATATTCACCAAAACTACTCTTTGCATAAACTGCAACTATCTCGAGCAGTTTACACCAATACACAATTTCACAATAACCCATATTGCCTATAACGGTTTATGTATTTTTTTTAGAAACCAATGCTGTGCCTGTAGCAATTTTTTCCTCTCCTTTTTCAGGTAAACCGTAATTGTTAGTAGCGATTTACATTTATTGAGAATCCGCTCCTAACAATAACGGTTTATATAAATTTGTAATATGGTAATATGTGTTTGTAATTATTTTATTTGAGTAACTTATCCTATTTTAAATGAATTTATATACCAAAGAAGTTTTTTTTTAATATTTCATGACATTTTAATATATTTTATTTATTTTAATATTTCACTACATTTAGTTATCCTAAAACCATGTACTATAATATCACTATGATATAATATTAATTTATTCTTCCTAGTTCAAAATATATTTTAGTTTAAAATTTTAGTATATTAATATTATAATATATTTGAATATAAATTGTATCTAGAATTTTAGATTAAATTTAAAAAATATCAAAATTTCCATGAAAAATATTTTGTCTATCCTTCGAAAAAAATGACATTAGCCACAAATAAAGGAATTTCAAATTTAAATTTAATATTTAAATGGAAGGAAATTAGTAAACATTGAGCGGTTGGTGACTTCGGTAAAAAAACGAATCCTTTAGTTGTGGTTTTGTTAAGATTCTAAAATTGATTTTTATATATCTAAACTTTTTACTTAAAATGTTCGTTAACAAAAAAATATATCATCAACCAATTCTAGCTCCCTTCTAGTTTTTGTTCATCTCATCATTCTATTCCCCTCAATCCATTGTTTCAACACAATCTAAAAAGACTAAGAACCAAGTAAATAATCTCTTTATTATTTCTTTCTTTCTTCTTTGAAACAAACATATAATATTATATACAAATGAGTTTTGGTGTATGAAGTTTGTGAGCATGCTCGCAGATTTGGTGTATTTTTCTGTTTTTGTTAAAAGTATATAAATGTGAATATTATAAGAAGTTGAGACCAGACAAATGAAAAGAAATTGGAAAAGGAGAAATTAAAATTAAGAAGTTATGCCCCTGGTATACGAAATTCATAAAACTATTATCACATTTCAGTCTCAAACCAACCGACATCACTTGAAATGCAAATTTTCCACGCATTCCCCATAATAAACGTAAGGATTAAAAGTTTGTTAGACAAGTAAAGATTCTTTTAAAACAGAATCTGTTTAGTTAGATATATTGCTTTTTTTGGCATCTGCAATGTGCAGCATGTAAACGAGATTCACTTCAATCAATTCAACTACATTCATTCACTAATTCAACCTTTTTCTTCTCTCTGCTTCACATTCTTCGTCAAGTTCGATCACCTCACTTTAGCTTTTGTCACGGTAAGGTTGTCCCTCATTGCAAAATTATAATAGCACCTTGAATATTCGATATATTTGGTTCTCTTAATCTGTGATTTTAAATTTGAGTATTGAGTATGTTGGATAACTATGTTCTTTCATAAAATATTCAACGAATTATTTCTAAAATTTTGTTTTGGTCATGTTTAGTTTGACGTTTTACTGTGTTTGTAGGGAAAGGATGCTGGTTCGCTGGGTTCCACCGTCCGAAGGGACCATCAAACTCAATGTGGATGGAAGTTCAAGAGGAAATCCAGGAAGAGTAAGATGCGGCGGCTTGCTTAGAGATCAAGATGTCAACTGCATCGCTGTATTTGTCAGCTATATTGGCTTTGCCGGCAGTGTCGAAGTGGAACTAATGGCTATCCGGCACGGTTTGTGGTTGGCATGGCAATTTGGGTACAGAAAGGTGGAATGTGAAAGTGATTGCATGGTGGCTCTGAAGATTATTCATGATAATGCCGAAGACTTTCCAGAATTCGCACACATTGTTGAAGAAATTCATCAGTTCATGCTTTTGAGTGGGACGTCACTATCTATCATATCATGAGGGAAGGAAATTCGTGTGCTGATGTTTTGGCAAAGATAGGTTCTTCTTCAAATTCTATGTTTTCTCTTATGATCAGCCCTCCGCCGGAACTCACGCCCCTTCTTCTTGCCAACTCCAAGGATGTTCTTTATTCTAGAATTTAGTTATACGAAGTTATAAAAGTTGTTGATCTCTTTTTTATTATTCCTTAGATTATCCATGGTTGATGTACTCTTTTTTCTCTATTGGATTTTTTTCCAAGCTCCAGGGGTTTGGTCCATAGGGGTTTTTTAAGGAAGCATAACCTGCATAGGCCGAGTATTCATATAGTTTATAGGAACAATGTACTATTCAAATGTAACATATTCAATTTCAATGAAATTACAAAATTTCTGGAGAAAATATCATAGTTTACATGTATTCTATTGATCTGAAGAGAGACAAGCTCAGTTAATTTGAAGACGTTATTGATACAGACATGCAATGATTTCTATGGTTGAAAGAAGTGCTAGCGAAACCAAAAGGTCAAAATGAAAAATTCCTTTATTTCCCAACATATCATGCAACTTGGTTTTCATCTTCTTAATGGTAAAGTTGCCCAGTTAGTTATCCACCACAATCAGCAACTCTTTGCACACATATATCCCTATTGATAGAAGTAACGAGGAACTAAGAGGCAAACTTTGATTAGTTCCTTTGTTTAGCTACTCCTATTTTTCCCAGTAACAATGTCTGCCCATATTTGCTATGCTTATGGTTATTACTTATTACTCTTGCAGCCTGCTTCTGCAACCTGTATTATGCTGTGTGCACCAAGCAGCGAAGCAGTCTAAGTTAACAAAAATGGGAGAGAAAAAGAAAAAACAGGAAAAGGTGCAATAGCTGACAAAGACAAAGAAAGAGGCATCACTGAACAGAGCAGAAAAACACAAAACAGACTGGTGATGGGGTGAGTTGAACTACTAGATAGTGGAGTGGTGATGATGACTGATGACAGTGAAATAAGTGATATTATTTTGATGACAAAAGATTCCAAGTTTAAGAAACAATGGGAATTAATACCTACGGCAAGGTCTTTGAGAGTTAGGCTTTTTGTAACCTTTTGGTAAATTCTTATTAAGTTCAGATGTTTTTGCTCATGTAAAAGAGCAAAGATTCTAAGGCAGTTTTTGTAGTGCTGGGACATATGGTTGGAAAAGAATTCCAAGATCTTTTTTAAAGGTACCTTTTCAACATTGTGATAGGAATTATTTATTTGTTTATTTATTTTTCTCGCTTCTTTTTGGTGCTCAACAAAAGTTCTAAGATAGTCTGTTTGTTGGAATTTATTAAGCTGATAGTCACAGATTAGCATGTGTTTTTAGTAGCTAAGCTTTTTATGTCTTCCTTACACTTTTGTATATTCGTAGTCTTGAAGATGACTTATCCTCTTTCTTAATTTTTTCTCTTGTATAGTTAGTTGTATTTTTTTTTGGTGACTGTATAGTTAGTTGTATGTTAATGAAATTTCTTTTTCTATAAGAAAACCAGTGGGCATAAATAGATAATAGATTTGTGGTCTATTTAGTTTTATAACAGAAGACTACTCTAGTACTGTCGACAACATATGTGACAAAATAAAGTGGGTAGGAGTGTACATGGGCTGGACCACACCGAGTTTGGCTTAATCTATATTTGATCCGAAATATAGACCAGGCCTAATTTTTGGACCCTAATCCGATCCTAAACCCAATAAAACCTACGCACCTTCGAGCCGGGTGAAAATCGAGTAAAAACTAGGTGAAAATTGGGTCTTTAGCATGTAAAAAATTACCTAATCTCCAACCTTTATTTCACAATTCACATAGTAAAATTCACTTAAAAAAATATAACAAGAACTAACTCTTCTCTAAAATTAAAGCATAACCATAATCAATATTAATATTGTCTAACACCAAATATTTAAATCAATACAAATAACACAATATTATGCATTAGTCTAAACTCTAAAGTTTTATGCATTTTAAACATAAAATATTAACTTATAATCTTATAAATGACTAATAACACAAAATATTAAGGTTTACAATATTTAAATTCCACATAAGAATAGTCATCATCCATTATTAATAACACAAAATATTAATTGTGTATGATGGTCGGGCCGAGTTCGGGTGATCTGAAGTGTGGTCCAGACCCGACCCGAAATAATAGCCGGATCTATCTTTGAGACCCTTACCCAGCCCTAGACCTAATAAAATCACACTAAATTAACCCCTAAAGTATTTTGGGGCCGGACCGAATCTTCGGGTCGGATCGGGCCATGTATACCCCTAAAAGTGGGACAATCAACTATCGAATCATTGTTATTTATATTCACATTTACATGCACATATAGAACTGCTTTCTGTAATCTGTCTCCTAATCCCTACTACGCTAGTGATTGGTGGCTAAATATAAGCTTAGCGTTTAAAAATAATTTTCTTTTATATTTTTATTTTGAAACATCAAAGTGACAAACAACCCACATGGCTTAATATTCGGCTATGTTATTTTACAATGGCACCAAACAAAAACACCGATTGAAAGCAACCTGGTATATTGTTGAGTATCCGAGAAATGTGGAGTGTTGATGTGGTAAATCTTTACAGAGGCCACCTACTCTCTAAATTTCAGTCTATTACTGAAATATCTTCTTGAATCATTCTCCCAACCCTAAATCCATCTCTTGTCATTCAGTGAAAAATCAAGGAATATTTTGTATATCAAGACTGCTGAGGTAGGTAAATTGATTTCATTCCTAATGTCTTCCTCTTGAGATATTTCCTTAAACATTTTGTTTGGGGCTGTGATTAGGGAATTAGGATCGGGTTTTTACTTTTTATGCCAAATGAACACTTAAATATTTGGTTGGAAGGAAAGGAATAGAGAGGAAGAAAATAGAAAGAAAAGAAAGTAAATAAAAAAAATTGAGTGGATTTTTATTTTTTTTAGATGTAATTGGATGAAAGAAAAATAAAAAAAAAAATAAAAGAATAATATTAAAAATAAAAAAAAATTAATTTTTTTTATTTTCTTTCCAAAATTGATGAATCTCACTAATATTTTTCCATCCATTTTTTTTCCTTTCTTATTTCTCTCCTCAATCAAACAAAAGTTATTTTCCTTTTAATTTCTTTTCTTTTCTTTCCTTTCTTCTCATTTTCACGTCAGTAATTTAAAAAACAGGTCACTTATGACGACTAGAATAAATAAAACATTTATTTATTTAAAAAAATCCATTTGTTTTGTAACTTTATTTTATCAGCTTTTGTTTTAAGTTTTAACCGATGAGATAATATACGTGAACGATATTTTAACACTTTAATGAAGAAGAATTTAGTCAACTGCACTTTTTGAAAGAAAAAGTCAAGAAAATTAATATTAATTCAGTCAAGTAATTAGCTTAAAATACACGCATCTAAAAATAATAAAAATATCACAAATTCAAATAAAAAAAAAACTTAAAAATGAAACGTACTAAATCTAATTTACGGGATTCCAAAAGGCTTCATATAGCAGCTGAACGTAGTAAACAAAGACATTAAACATATATAAAAAAATTTCAAGTTTTATTTCAATACTTTACAACACAAGAGAATACGGTCAGAATTGAGTTTTCGCCAACGCGTCCTAATCTGCAGCTGCCACGAACCCAAAAAGGAGAAGGCTCATCATTACTCTCTTTCCAAAAGGCATTGGCGAAAATTCACAGTCATTCACTAATTCAACGTTTCTCTTCTTCTCTGTTGTTCACACTCTTCATCAACTTCTATCACCTCGCTTTAGCTTTTGTAGTCTCCTCACACAATAAGGTTGTCCCTCATTGCAAAATTATGATAGCACTTTGAATATTCGATATATCTGGTTCTTTTAATCTGTGATTTTAAATTTGAGCATTGAGTATGTTGGAAAACTATGTTCTTTTATAAACTATTCAGTGAATTATTTCTAAATTTTCTTTTGGTTATGTTTAGTTTGACGTTTTACTGTGTTTGTAGGGAAAGGATGCTGGTTCGCTGGGTTCCACCGTCCGAAGGGGCCATCAAACTCAATGTGGATGGAAGTTCAAGAGGAAATCCAGGAAGAGCAGGATGCGGCGGCTTGCTTAGAGATCAAGATGGCAACTGTGTCGCCGGATTTCTCAGCTATATTGGCTTTGCCGGCAGTGTCGAAGCGGAACTAATGGCTATCCGGCACGGTTTGTGGTTGGCATGGCAATCTGGTTACAGAAAGGTGGAATGTGAAAGTGATTGCATGGTGGCTCTCAAGATTATTCATGACAATGCCGAAGGCTTTCCAGAGTTCGAACACATTGTTGAAGAAATTCATCAGTTCATGCTTCTTGAGTGGGACGTCACTGTCTATCATATCATGAGGGAAGGAAATTCGTGTGCTGATTTTTTGGCAAAGATGGGTTCTTCTTCAAATTCTACGTTTTCTCTTATGATGAACCCTCCGCCGGAACTCACTGCCCTTCTTCTTGCCGACTCTAAGGGTGTTCTTTATTCTAGAGTTTAGTTTTATGAGGTTATAAAAGTTGTTGAGCTCTTTTTTATTATTCCTTAAATTATGCATGGTTGATGTACTCTTTTTCCTTTATTGGATTTTTTCCCAAGCTCCAGGGTTTGGTCCATAGAGGTTTTTTAAGGAGGCATAACCTGCAGAGGCCGAGTATCTATATAGTCTATATCAATCTCGGTGGAACAATGTACTATTCAGATGTATCATTCTCAATTTCAATGAAATTACAAAATTTCTGGAGAAATTATTGAATTCTATATTAACTATTGATAATTGTTAAATTATGTTCATATGCACCAATATAATATTTATTGATACATTGATCAAATCATACACATATATAGCCTAATGTAGTGGATGAAGTATCCCAAAAGCTAAATGTAGCTAGACACCCTGTTGGACTCCAAGCTCGTGTATCAGAAGTATACTCACTGTTAGAACCTGGATCTGATGATGTTAGAATGGTTGGAATTTATGGTATTGGTGGAATTGGTAAAACAACTATTGCAAAAGCTGTTTATAACACACCCTATTGGTAAACCACCATGAAGCTCTTCAACTATTCAGTTGGAATGCCTTTAAACGGAGTGAGCCTGATGCAAATTAGTTCGAATTGTGAATCGTGCAGTAGCTTATGCAGAGGGTCTTCCACTAGCATTAACAGTATTAGGTTCTGATATGTGTGGTCGAAGCATTCGCCATTGGGAATCTGCGTTGGATAAATACAAGAGAAGTCCTAATGAGAAAGTTTGGTTGATATTCATGAGTCTATGGATCACTTGATAAACTTGTTTATTTAGGTGTTGAAAGGTGCACTGAGCTGAAGAACTTAGCAAGTGTCCTAAAGTTGCCATCTTTAGGATGCATTGCTCTTAATGGTTGTTCTTAACTTGAGAAGTTTCCAGAATTGTTGGGAGAAATGGAAAATTTGAGAATTATTGAGGTGGAAGAAACTGCAATACAAGAATTGCCTTCTTGTATCATCAATTTCAGTAGCCTTGAGGTTTTAGTGCTGAAATGTTGCTCAAATCTAAAGGAACTTCCTATAAACATTGATATGTTGCCAAATCTTCAGTTACTTGATATTTCTGGCTGTCCACAACTTCAACTATTTATAAAGAAGCTTAGGAGGTTCAGCACACAGAATTGCTCAACTATTCTATACAAATTCAGCACCATAATGAATGAATAATAATCTCTATTCCTTGACTTAATACTGTCATTTCACATCTTGAATGAAACAAACAGCAATGCATTCTTACTTAGTCACAAGTGTTGGAAACAGCAATGTCCACAAACCCATGCATGATTCAAGGAGCAAGGGATGCTTCTTATGGTTGGGCAATATCATTGAGAGCATGATCATCATTATAATTAGTCCTGTCATTCTGTAAGGATCAGTGAATGAATATCATGCATGATAGATGATACTGCTCTTTTGCTTGAATACGTGCATTCTAATCTCTTTTGCAATTGATTCACTTGAAACCTTTTTGTAGTAGGATTTTTGACGTTGTCTTGCATCATAAGAAACCTCCCCATGATTCCATCCTTTTTCAAAATGTAATGTGGTACAAGAATAATGTGATTATTAACCAGTTAATAATCCGTTTTATCATATAAAACCAATTTGGTTAATTAATTAAAATTAAATTTTTGATTAACCAAAAAACAAGTTTGATTTTTGGATTAACCAAATCATGTACAACCCTATTACACATTTCATTTTTCCTCATTTCCAAAAGCAACAATCCAAAAAGATTACAAAATGAACATGACAAATCTTTTATGTCAGTGCCCTTCAAATGAAGCCATTTAAGATTTTCCATTATTTCTGAAATTTCTGAAAAATTCTCAAGGCTTAAACAACCAGATAAAAGGAATTTTTCCAGTAAGAGCAATTTGATAGCAAGTGAAAAACTTTGTAGCTTGTCGCAATCTTCAATATTTTAAGTTTATTTAATAAACCAACTAAACTGTGAACCGTGACTAAATTCTCACAATTTTTAAAAGAGAATTCTTCTAAAGTTTAAATATTAGACATATCAGGTATCTCTTTCAAAGAATTACTATAATCGAAATTCAATATTTTTATGTTCACAAACTTCTGAGAACAAAAAAGAAGAGTCAAGCAAATAAACCTCATATAAATTTAATAACATGCAATATCATAAAAATGAATTTAGTACACTTGAGACAGAGACAGAGACTAAGAGACAGGGATTGAAATAAATCTCAGTATTCTGTTTGGTACAAAATGGGAGACAGGAATTGAAACAAGAATGAAACTCTAATTTATTTTGCACAAAGGGTAAAATTGGAATTAATTAATTGAAATGAAAGTATTTTAGGTATAAAATGTTATTAAAGTTTCAGTCTCCATCTCTTAAAATTTCAGTCCCCTGTGTCCCTACTTTTTGAAGGTACTGAAATACTGAAATTTTAGAGACAGAGACAGAAATTTTAGTACCAATCTCTGAACTAACAAACACGATACTGAGTCGCAGTCTCTCAGTCTCTGTCTCAGTACCTCAAAACAAACGCTACCGAATAAACTATCCAACTTGAGAGACATATGGTGGTACTCCGGTAACTTAAGTATGAAGAGATCTTTTGGTTGAAAGTCATATGAAAAATACTTTGAACGATATCTCCACCATTCCAAGATTCTTAAACTGCTTGGAAGATATTTGGGAAGGCAATCAAACCAACCATTTTTTTTATGGAAAAAATTTAGTAACAAGAAATTTTTAACCATGATTAATCAAAACTTTCTATAATTTACTTTATTTTTATAACTTAATAATATTTTCATTTTGGAAAAGTATGAGGAGCTAATGGAATATTTATACAATGTGTACAATGGAGGTTTAGGGAGTATTAGAGATATAATCATTAGTGTTACCTTTTCTTATCAGTTGAAGCTTTTAGGATAAGTGGTATCATGACATGGTATTAGAACACTAAATAGTCCATTATACACATTGTACAAATAGTCTATTATCTCCCAAGCGAGATCCTTTTAATTAAGTCATAATTTTATTCTATCTTGAAGGGGGATTAGTGCCATTAAAATCATGTATCTAGAATTTCTCTTATTTAACAGGAAAATGAAATGGAATGGAAAAGCCTTTAAAGAGATGGATAATCTAAAAACACTTATTACATGCTATGTAGTAAAAAATTAATTATAATATAAAAATGTCATGTAAAAATTTTCATTCTCTTAATAAGTAAGTGATATACACTTTTTTATCACTTATTCTCCTTATCATCCACCATTTTTTTACGTGCTTGGAGTTGTTAATGTTCTTTTCAAAATCAATTTCAATTTCTTTTAAATTAAATCCCTAAAATTTCTCAATCGCATTATTACCCATTAAAATGCAATTTTTCTGCAGAAACTATGGAGGTTAAATTTAAAAATTTTAACAACTTCTACTATACAACTCATATTTTACATATAAACTATTAGAAAATAAAAATAAAAATAAAATATAAACAAAAATTAAAAAATAAATTTTTAAAAATAATTATTAACGCGTTATATTAAAATCAATAAATAAGCAAACATATGAATATTAAATAAAAAATATTAAAAGAGGAAGTATAGGGAGCCAATGGAGTATCTGTACAATGTGTACAATGGGATTTAGGAATGTTCGATTCAGTAGGATATCAGATGTTTATTATCCTTGGTACCCGGATGGTTATTCTAGATAGTATGAGTGTATTGTGTTTGAGAAATTAGTAGTATTTTACTCTAGATGTTCATTTTTTAACTCGTATTGGGCCAAATAAATAGCCCATTGTACACATTGTACAAATACTCCATTGGCTCCCTAGCAGGATTCGTATTAAAATAATTAAAATCATGATCTATTAGTGTACATATGAGATAATTTGAAAAATACAATAAGACGCATAGTTTAGAATTTGGTAATATTAGTTATAAAAATTTATTAATTATAGACATCATATATATGAAATTATGAATATTATGAGTACAAAATTATGGATGTTATTAATATGAAATTATCGATGTTATGCGTATGAATTTATGGATGATATGAGTAAATTTATCAATTGAATAAATTAATTTAAGAATTTGACATTTTTTCAAAATCAATTATGAAAAAATTTAAAAACATCTGTGTTAATTTGATAGTTACTTATGCAATAACTAAAAAATAATATGTGTATCGATGTAATATCTAATAAACATGAATTTAATTTTTAGATGTTAGTTATATGTAATTATAGATGTTATGTATATGAATTTATGAATGCTATATGTATGAACTTAGTTAGTACAGTATAATTATAGATGCACATAAAAAAAATTAAATCAGTTTATTACCATACCTCATCAAAATTAGTGTAGTTTTTTATATTCTCAAAATTTGATTGATGGACAATAATCTCATCGGGTGAGTTTGTCTCTTCAAATTATTCTTCAACTCATTCTTGTAAATTTCTTTACCCTATTCCAATTGTGCTTATAATTGAAATAGAGTTGTAATTTTTAGTCGGGAGGAATAAAGAACCTTCATGATTCAAATTAATAATAAAAAATCTATTAAACCAAGCTTTCACATTTGCCAACGTTTGCAATAATAATAAACGAATTAAAAGAAATAAAAATTAACTACAATTAAAATTATTTAATAAATATTATGACTATTTTTAATTGTTATTAGTCATTATTGTATTCTCAAATATAAGATTCAAATTATAAAAAAATAGAGAAAAGCTCACTATACAAGCGATTAGGGCTTGTAACTATTACAAGTTCATTAACGCTTAATCCACCAAAACGCGCTGCAACTCCTACGTCACTTACACGCGCTATATAAAGATCCCGCGTTTGTATAACTACCAAATTTAAAAGATTTGTTTCCTTCTTTGTTTTCCTTCTTTCCAAATTTCATCGTTCTTCTTCTCGCGCGTCTTCTCCTGGTTTTTTGATCGTTCTTTTCCTCTTCTTTCTCATTTGTTTGTTCTTCGTCATTGACGTTAGTTCTTCTCTCTGTAACTCCAGCTTCATTTTCTTTTCGATTTTCTGGTTTCTGAAATCAAAGTTTGAACTCGTTTTGAAGATAATGGATGATTCAACCTCAGATTGTCAGCTGAATCAGGGCGAAGTGGATTATGAATGTTGAATCTAACGAAGTTCTGAGGTTTGATTTACATACGATTACTCTGAATTTTGTTGCGGTCATTTGTATAGCATTGTGTAGTTGAATAATTCGTGAACATTGACTGTGAAACTTCCCCGTGAACATAAATCTGTGGATTGAATGTAATGTATTAGTTTTGATTGATTATCTGAAATTTATAGCAGACGCTCGGATGTAGATCAAAACTTTTTTGGGTGTATCTTTTCGGGAGTGTGGGTGTATTTACAGTTTATGGCTTTTTCTGTTATTTTAGCTGAGTTGTTGTCGTTCGGGTGTATTATATCAGACATGATTGGGTGTGTTTTTAGTTTTTGTCATGGTGTATTCTGCAGCCTGTGTATTTACAGCTTATGGTTTTTATTGTCATTTTAGTTGAGTTGGTGCCGTTCGGGTGTATTATATTAGCAATAATTGGGTGTATTTATAGTTTTTGACATGGTGTATTCTGCAGCTTCTCTGTTGTTGATGACCAGTTTATTCCGAAGGTTGGAATGACCTTTACCACCCTTGAAGATGCTGGAAAATTTTACAGAAACTACGCCAAGGCTGCAGGTTTTTCTACAAGAGTTCGGAGCACAAATAGGAAGGAAAACGAGATTAAGAATCAATTGATTACATGTAGCAGAGAGGGAAAATGAAACTCTCATAGCAAAGACTCATTTGATAGGAATTGGAATGATTTTCTGCTAAATTTTAGTCTTGTAGACAACAAGTGGCTTTCAGGTAGTGTTAGGTTAAAATCTGCAGCAGAGGTGTAAATTTAATTTTTATCGGGTGTATTTATAGTCTGTGTTTGGGTGTATTATGCAGATCTCTATGTAGACCGTCATATATGGGTTCCAATCTATCTGGATCACCACTTCTGGGTAGGGATGAGAAGCACACAAAGGAGCGAGAGCATGCATTCATTTTTTAACAAGTTTATTACCCGGAACAGCTCGCTTATTCAATTCGTCAAACAATAATATAATTACCCTAAACCCTAAAATTCAATGATTTGGGTATAGTAGGTTGGGTGGTTTAGGGTTTAGGGTTTTAGGTTTTAGGTTTTAGGGTTTCATTTTTAGGGTTTAGGGTTTATGATTTAGGTTTTTAGGGTTTTGGGTGTATAATCAACATTCTTTGGGTGTAAAATGCCAGGTTATGGGTGTATATTTGGTTTGATGTTTTCCTTCATATTATAGTACCTGTAAATCAGACATTTTGAATACACCAGAGAGAGTTTAATTATGGAAAAAAAATTTACTTATAATTGGATCAAATATATTTACACCATGTGTTCAATTTCTTACAAGAGTATATAACAGTTACATTAATTAGTGACAATATCATTAGAATCTATCTGACAAAATGGACTCAATAACAATGAGGATGGCCTGGACAGTCTTATTGCATCACTTCTCCTCGCTCATATTTCTGAATTTCTCACTCAACAGATGGGTTGCACACTTTAGGTCCTTGATTTGCTGTAAACAAAGCAAAATTAGAGTTAGATATATTTCTATTATGAAAAACTGATTTGATCGAAGACATATATTTGTTCTTACAACTTTTTTAGCTTGGTTTTTGCCTTCCATTTTTACTGCAATGAAAAATACACCCATAGATATCAGTCAGATACACCCATAGATCAACCACATACACGCAAACCGATTTTATAAGTATTTAATGAGATCAGTTCAAAATGATGTTCAATTGACTCAAACAACGATAAATATACAAGCTCAAGCAATATTACAATGTCAAGCAATATACACCCAAGGACAAGCAGTATCAGAACATTTGCAACAGTTGACTATATTAAATTATATGAGTTCAGAAATATACACCCAACAAATTACGCCATATACACCCAACAATCAACCATATACACCCAACACATTACGCCATATATACCAAACAAATTACTCAATATACACACAAAAATCAGTTAGAAGAAGAACTAAAACAAGAAGAACAGTAAAAACTAGAGCAAGATGAACGATAAAAACTTAGATGAGGTACATACACCCAAACCGATTTCATAAGTATTTAATTAGATCAGTTTAAAATTATGTTCAATTCACTGAAATATGGATAAATATACAAGCTCTAGCAATATTACAATGTCAAGCAATATACACCCAAGGACAAGCAATATTAGAACAGTTGCAACAGTTGATTATATTACATGATATGGGTTCAGGAATATACACCCAACAAATTACGCCGTATACACCCAACACATTACGCCATATACACCCAACAATCAACCATATACACCCATACAAATTACTCCATATACACCCAATAAATTAAGCAATATACAGCGAAAAATCAGTTACGAGAAGAATTAGAACAAGAAGAACAGTAAAACCTAGAACTACTTTGAAGAACAGTAAAACCTAGAGGAACTTACAAGAAGAGTAAAACCTAGAATAAGAAGAATAGTAAAAACAGTGATATGAGATTTAGAACAAGAAGATCAATAAAACCTAGAAGAACATAGAAGAACAGTAAAACCTAGTTCTTCGATTTCGAAATCAGAAACAGAAATGTGGAAAATGTACATGAGTAAAACAATAACGTACCTTGAATAATATTTTGTTGATGGTTTCTGCTATTATTCGCGACGAGTTCAAATGTCTTAAGTTTGGAATGTTGCTCGAAACTTGAGGATTTGTGTTATCTTTGAAGGAGAAGAGGAAGAGTGAGCCATAACGAGCGGTTTTTTCGAAGCGTAATCATTTGAGTGACGCGCGTGGAATTGACGCTCCATTTAAAGGGAAGGAGTGCGCGTGGATTAAACCTGGGTTGAGCCAACTTGTAAGGATTGTATGCGTTATTTGCATGTATGTGTAGCGGGGCCCAAAAAAATATTAAATAGTGATTACAAGAATGTTTAATAGTTAGGGATATGATATTATAATTAATATCATTCATAAGTGGGGCTGATAAGAATATAATAAGTAAATTGATAAGAGAGTGAGATAAAAAATCAAAGGATCCTGCTAGGGAGACAATGGACTATTTGTACAATGTGTACAATGGGCTATCTAGGACTCTAATACCATGTTATGATACCACTCATCCCAAAAACTTCAGCTGATGAGAAAAGGTAACACTAATGATTATATCTCTAATACTCCCTAAACCTCCATTGTACACATTGTATAAATATTTCATTGGTTCCTTATACTTTCCCTTTTTTTTTGTTAGTTTAGTCAAACGAAGAACATAAAATCTACTCCGATCCTAATATTCTACAAACTTTAGAAATTAAAAAAAATTAATTTTAATATATTATCATGGTAATATATTGCTACATTAGTAAAAATAGCTATTATTTATATTGACTTTGTAAATAGTTATCCAAACGAATAAATATAATTAAACGATTGTATAAAACGTTTTTACACTATTAATATATTAAAATTAAACTCTTAAAAAGATATGTAGTGACTATTATTTTCATGGATCTTCAAAACAATAGCGAGCGTCTTAACCTCAAAAAACTATTATGTTGTTTAGCATAATAGTGACTATTATTTCTAAAAAGAAATGCTCAAGAGCCATTAGAATTGATTGTTTTTAACTATTATTTTTATCCATAATTTAATTCCTTTAATATAGTAATTCAATAATATATTTTCAATCGGATGACTAAAAATAATAAGTTTTAATACCCTCAACATTCTTCTTTCTAAAAAGAACACGCTCAATAAAAAAAAATTTAATTATTCTGTCGGGCTATATAGTTTTATCGAATTTTTAATTAGGTCTTTATATTTTTTTTCTTTTCAATTCAGTTTCTATAACATATTATATTTTATAATTAAGTCCCTATCGTGACAAAAATATTGCAACTAACAGAATATTCTATTAAACAAAACGAATATGCCTAACACTTAATTGAATATTCTGTATAGTTTAACAGAATATTCGGTTAATTTCAACGTTTTTGTTACGGTAAGGATTTAGTTACAAAATCTGATATGGTATATAGACTCAATTGAAAATAATAAAAAAAAAAGTATAGGGACCTGATTAAAAATTCAATAAAACTATAGAAACTCATAGAGTAATTAAGCAAAAAATTGTAAAAGACACAAGCACTTACAAAGTCTAACTGATTGAGACTTTGAACGAGGAATTTTTTTCAGAAATAAAATAAAAAAATTTATATTTTTTTAAATATCATTTTTGAATTTTAATTCCCCAAATACGATTTTTTTTAGAGCAAGTTTATCGTACCTCCGGTAAACTCTATAAAAATTATAGATTTTGTCTTACTCCTGGCGAACTCCCTTTAAGTTTTCTGAATTCCACGTTTTTAATCCATTATCATCATTTTCAAATAGTATATAGATCTACAAACAGTACATATGAGTACACAAAAATACACCGACAACAAATATGGCTTCTTCAAGGATTTTTTTTTTAATTATAAATTAAAAAAAAAGCCATATTTAAGAATGGCAACCATTCAAAAAATACACAGTACACCGGAATAAGCATATTTAACAAGAATTTTTTTAATTATAAGTCGTCTTTTATTTTGAAAAAATTTATTTATATTTTTTAAAAACTTTTTTAAAATAAAATACGATTTATAATTAAAAAATCTTTGTTAAATATGGCTTATTCCGGTGCACCTGTATATTTCTAGAGATGATGATAATGGTTGTCATTGTTAAATATGACTTATTTTTTTAATTTATAATTAAAAAAATTCTTGAACAATTTATGTTTGTTGTTTGTGTATTTTTGTGTATTTTTATATACTATTTGTAGATTAGGAGATAATGATAATGGATTAAAAATTTAAAATAGATTAAAAACGTGAGATTCAAAAAACTTAAAGTGAGTTCGCAGGAGGTGAGGTGAACTCTATCATTTTTATAGAGTTTGTCGGGAGTGAGGCAAACTTATTCTAAAAATAATCGTATTTGTGAAATTAAAATTTAAAAATGGTATTCGAAGAAATATGAATTTTTTTTATTTTATTTCTAAAAAAAATCCAGCGAGCGAGTCCTTAAGCACTTTAAGTTGACAAAGAACTGAAAAAAGGCAAATTTGATAAAGACTTACCAGCATTATTTCTAATCTCAAATATCAGAAAGAAATATCCGACACACTAATAATTAAAAAGATCTAAGTGGTTGGCAACTGTAGATATTTTACAAAGTGTAATCGGAATTAAAGCACGTGCGTCTCACTTACTTTATATAACGGCCTCAAGCTACGTGTCAAAAATCAAAACCGATCGGTCACTATGGCATTCTTCAGTGTTCATCATTTCTTCACTGTTACATTGTTTCTTACTTTTACATTCATTGACGTTGCAGCCATATTCAACAGCGATATTACTAATGCATATCTCAACCGTTCAGCTTTTCCACATGGTTTCATTTTTGGGGCAGCATCTTCTTCTTTCCAGGTATTCTCTTTTCCCATAATAATTGTATCATGTTGCTATGAACTATGAATTAAGCTGTCTTTTATGCAAATTTTCAGGTGGAAGGTGCAGCAGATGAAGGTGGCAGAGAACCAAGTATATGGGATACTTTCACTCATAAATATCCAGGTTTCTAAGTTTTAATTTATTTCTTTGTGCCATTGCTAGTGTGCTTGAGTTTAGTCCTCTAAGTTCAGGTCTTTTTGAATACGGTAATGCTAAGAAGACAAAAATGATTGTTTTGTTTAGAGTAGGGCTGAAAGTGAGGTAAGCTGAGTCGAGTTAGATCAAGTTCAAGTTCGACTCACAAAAATTAAATTTGACTCACGACTCGACTAATTAACAATCGAGCCTATTTTAATTTAAGTTCAAACTCCGCTCACCGAAAGTTCACGAGCTGACTCAAATAATAGAAATATAACCTATAATTCTATATCAATAAATTATAACTTATATATTTTAAAAATTATTTAAAAGATCAATTTTATATATTGTCTATCTATCAATAAATTATAAATTTTTTATTTATGTCCTACATCAAAATTATATATAAAAAATGAATATAAAATTTTAAATAATTAAGATTATATATATATATATATATATATATATATATATATATATATATATATATATATATATATATATAATCGAGTCAGTTCATGAACTAATGAGTTGAGCTTATTCAAGTTTAAGTTTGATTTATTTAATTTATGAGCTCAATTTTAGACTCCAACTCGGCTCATTAGTTTAAAAGTTCAATTTATCGAATTATTAACAAGTCGAGCTCGAACGGACTCATGAGTTGACTTGACTCACTTCCATTCTTAGTTTATAGTAAAGAGGCTTTATAGGTTTTGTTTTGAAAAAGAAATATTAAAAAAATTATTTTTCTTTTTTAGTAAAATATTATTTATACGAATATAACAAATTTAATATTTACGACAATATTTAAATTTTTAAATTATTTAAAATATATAAAAATATTTATAATTAAATTTACTAAATTTAAAGTTTTAATAAACTTCTATTACGAATAATATATTTCTATATTTATTTATAACTTAATACGTTTAGACAAGTTTGATAGGCTAGTTGGATACATTTGTGAACTTAAGTATGATTTATTAACAAATTTAAATTTTTAAAATAGGTTGAGTTTGAATCTATTGAGGCGCCAAGACTTAATCTATTTTAGATATGTTATATATTTAAGTATTATTGTCATTTAAGTTTGAAGGTTGTAAAAGGTTTAGAGAAGAGGGGTTAAATTTATGGCCTTCTTTTACTTTAATGAAATAACGCTTTAAGTTCAACCTTTAAATATAAATTTGTTTGAACTCAGCAGCGAAATATTTATGAGACAATTTGGTTTTGTCTCATAAATTTAAAAAAACAGAACAGATAAGGGAAGAGAGAAGCTGACACCATCATGTATTCTGGTTCAGTTGCCTTATGCAATGCAACCTACATCCAGTCTCCAACACAACAGTGCTAAAATTTTCACGATAGTTAAAGTATTACATACACCAATTCCAAAGAATTGATACAATCCTTTTTCTCTCAAATTCTAACCTAACTTGTCTTGGTTATGCTAATATCTAACTATTTATTCTTAGTTCTAACCCAACTAAAAAAAGGGTACCTCACAGGTACTGAATAGTGAATACAAGACAATAGAAACAAACTAAAGAAATCTCAAATCTGAAATCATTCTAGATTTTTCTTTCAAGTGTATCACTCAGCATTTTATTACTCATAGGTTTTTTTTTTTTATTTCTCACTTTCAGCCTTTTATCACTCAAGAAATTACAAAAAGATATACATTAAAAGTGAAATCACAATCTGTAAAACATGAAGGAGATTGATGCTTCAACAACCTCTGTTGCTACAGGTTGAACCGGGTTGAGCAAACACTAATCAAGTTCTTCATCTTGGCGAAATGCTTCATTATTTTGATAGCACTGTCTAAAATGTTGAACATTTTCAGGAAGCTCTCAATGAAATTCAGACTCTGATCCTTTTTCCTTGTCTTCAAAAATTGAAAATCTTTTTTTTGTATCTCTTTCCTAGTTGCTGAGTTGCTCTCCTCAGAGTCAACTCTTCGAGTTGTGTGCTGCCAACTTAGCCTTTCACCAACTTCCATTAATCCTTAAATTAGGAATATTGGAACATATCCTTTTTACTTGATCGAATGTCTCAGAACAATAAAGATAAAAGTTGGTCAATGATAAACCCAGATCTAAACCCTCAAGCTACAACTTTGTCCCCAATAAACAATTTTGGCCTTTGATTCACATAAGTGATTATCAGAAATTACTTTCTCCATTTATCCCAAAATAAAGTAGCAGAGAGTTGAAAAAGGAGTGAAGAAAGTAAATTGCATGCAAATGGAAATAAATCACCTTTAGCTTTTGACTTAGCTAGAATTAGATTGATTTGGGTGATTAGACCTTTGCCTTTTGGATTAAGCTTTCTCTTTCTTTTTTCTATGATGTAATGAGCAAGGAACGAAGCTTTCTCTCTCTTCTCTGAATCTGACTGAAAGAAAGAAGTGAACGTTGGCTCTGGAGGGTACCACCATGGAGGGATCATCTTGAGTGAGCAATTTGGGCTTAGGTTTGCTTCTTTTTATTCAACCCAAGTGATTTCTTTTGTTTTACCATATTTGGGTTGTGCTTGTAAGTTTTTTCAACACTTTTTGAGAGCTTCTGATCCTATGTTCCATTCATTTGGGCTGCTGTATCATTGAATTTTGGCCTGCATCACTTAATCAAATGCAATCAAACTTAATTGAGTAGTTAATCCAATAAAATAATCTTTGTCATCATCAATTGAAATTAGTTAATTTCGTAACTCAACAAAGTTAGACTCAATATTAACAAAAATCACTCATTAAAAGAACGTAATTATATGCGCAAACTTTACGTTATCGTCGTCGTCGTCTTCTTCTTTTTTTTTTCACGTTCCTCCTCCTCCTCCTTCTTCTTCGCGCTCCTTCTTTTTCGCGTGTTTTCTCCTCATTGTCATTTTTTTATTGCTGCTGTTGTTGGTGCATTTGTTTTTCTTTTCCTCCTCCTCTCCTTGATAATTTTGCAACATTATTGTTTCTTCTTTTTCTTTTTTAATTTTTTTTCTCTTTTTTTTTTTGTTTTATTCCTCTCAAGAGAGTGTAACAATAATAATTATAACAAAATGACATAAGAAGATAATGAAAAAGTAGTAGAAGATGAAGAGAAAGAGTTTTGAATTGTGTAAAACAACGAGACCAAATGCACCTTAATTCACTCAAAAATGAACTGAAGTTACATCTAGAAAGAACTGAAAATTAAATTTTGAATAAATCGAACTTGCTTAATGATGACGATACACAAACAAACTCATTTCAAAACAAGTACAGACCAAGTGCACCTTATTTAAATTTAGAATAAACTAAAATTACTTAATGATTGCGTTCGAAAATAAGCACACAAACAAAATTGAATGATCAGAAATTCACTTAGAAATGAATCGAAATTATATCCAAAATGAACCGAAAATTAAATTCCGAACGAACTGAAATTATTTAATGATGATGATATACAAACAAACTCATTTCAAAATAAGTACAGACCAAGTGTACCTTATTTAAACTTAGAATGAACCGAAATTACTTAATGATTGCGTTCGAAAACAAGCACATAAACAAAATTAAATCATGAACAAAAATACATCCAAATCGATCAAGTAATTTTGCAGCATTATATATTTCTTCTTCTTTGTTTGATTTTTTCATACTTTTATTATTGTTAAGAGGGTAAAACAAGAAGAATTATGAGAAGAAAAAACAAAAGGAGAAGATGAACAAGACAAGAAGACAAAGAATATGATGAGAAATTTTGAAGAGCTTTTTTATTCTTGTTTCTTTTTTTTGTTTGATTATTATTTTTCTTGGTTTTATTTCTCTCAAGAAAGGATGTGAGGAGGAAGAGTTTTGAATTGTGCATAACAACGAGACCAAATACACCTTAATTCACTCAAAAATGAACCAAAATTACATTTAGAATGAACCGAAAATTAAATTTCAAATGAACCAAAATAACTTAACGATGACGATACACAAACAAACTTGTTTTAAAACAAATTCAGACCAAGTACACCTTATTTAAATCTAGAATAAACCGAAATTACTTAATGATTGCGTTAAAAAACAAGTGCACAAACAAAATTGAATGATCATACATTCACTCAAAAATGAACCAAAATTACATTCAGGATGAACCGAAAATTAAATTCCAAAATTACTTAACAATGACGATACACAAACAAACTCATTTCAAAACAAGCACATACCCAAGTCAATTTTGAACAAAACACATCCAAATCAATTTTGTATCAGACAATGTCATCAATATAACAAAAATTCAATGATAACAATAACAATAATGACGATAACAATAACGACTATATATATTAGAAGAAGACAATAACAACAACAATGATGACGACACTAAAAACTTGGTTGGACTTGATTGGTTAAATTACTTGGATGTAGCATTTTATTGAATCTATTTTTATTCGTAATTTTGCTGTTATGATTTGCTCGAGATCGAGACAACTTGGGAGGGAAGTAACTTATCTACCACTTGATAACAGTGGTGTCGGTTGAGTTCCATTTTCTACTTTAAAAGTTCAAAAGGAAAAATTGTTTTCTAAAAATTGTGGACAAATTTAATTAAAAAAGTGTTTTGTTTTTCCTTTATATGAAAAGGTCAATTAAAATTGGGGTGTTATGAATTCCATTTTTTCATATGGTAAGTTATAAATGACTACATTATGCTTGATTCATGACAGGTAAGATACAAGACGGAAGTAATGGAGATGTAGCTGCTGATGAATATCATCATTATAAGGTGCTGTAACACAAACATTATTACACTGTAATAACTGAACAGAGATATTAAGCAAGCATAATTGTGATTCTTCTGAAGAAAGTATTGATTATGCAGGAAGATGTTGAGGCCTTGAAGGATATGAACATGGATGCTTATAGATTCTCAATCTCTTGGTCCAGAATACTCCCAAGTAAGAAACATGACACTAGAGAAACTTCCAATTTTGCACTCTTTTAAATCATTTCAATAAAATTTGTTATCAAAGCTAACTAAAACTTATGCATTGGCTAATTTGAGTAATTTCAGAGGGAAGACTTAATGGAGGTGTTAACAAGGAAGGAGTAAATTATTATAATAACCTCATCAATGAGCTGCTAGCCAAAGGTCATCATCATTAATCAAATATGTTGCAAAGCTAAGATATTAGTAATTAGTTTCTGTTTCTCTTATGAGTAATTTAAGCATAACATCTTTCTTTCTTGGTAACTCAATGCAGATATTCAACCCTTTGTGACAATTTTTCATTGGGACCTTCCTCAGGCTTTAGAAGATGAATATGGAGGCTTTTTAAGCCCTGAGATAGTGTAATTTACATCTCCTAATTCCTAATTAGTCAAAGTATTAGTCAACATGTCTTGAACATTAAGTGTGTTTGGTTTGTGTTTTCATTTTCTGTTTTTAGGCTTGTTTCATCTCATGTTTTCTGTTTTTTCTTTACAAAATTTTGGAAACAAAAAATACCCAAGAAGAAAACAGAAAGCGAAAATACAAACCAAACGCACCAGTCTCACTCTTTCCTATAGGAATGATTTCCAGGACTATGCTGAGGTTTGCTTTAAGCAGTTTGGTGATAGAGTGAAGCATTGGATTACGATCAATGAGCCGTGGTCCTTCAGCTATGAAGCCTATGCAACAGGAAAGTTTGCACCAGGAAGATGTTCAGCCTGGCAGAACCTTAGCTGCACCGGTGGAGATTCAGGCACTGAGCCCTATATGGTGACACACCATCTGCTACTAGCTCATGCAGCTACTGTTAACATCTACAAGACTAAGTATCAGGTTTTGTTACACATTTTTATAAGAAACTTTCAATTGACAAAATGAATGGAGCTCTATGAACTAGTTTAGAGTAATATTGGAAGCAAAACTTTACTTTCCTTTGTGTACATAGGCATCTCAGAAGGGCTTAATAGGAATAGCACTGCTTTGTTTCTGGATGGTGCCATTACATGATACAGAATTGGATCATCATGCTGCACAGAGATCCCTTGATTTCATGCTTGGATGGTATAAATTCTTAAATGAGAAAAAAAAAAAAAAAAGACTCATTAGTGAATTTTACTACAGGATCTTGCTACTGAGAAATTCTTATGTTTCTTGCTCTAATCTGTTGGTTAAACGTCCGATGAACTTCATGGTTAAAAAAAATAAAGATGTAATATAAAATTAGGTGATGAAGAAAATGAAGACTAACATGACATATAGTTAGTTAATTAGAATAAAAGCAAGAACACAAGAATTTTTGTCATTTGAATTCACTGTCAATTATATGCTGCTGTAGCTTATTTTGTCATATGAATTCACTGTCACATGAGAGCTGATTCAAATAATGAAATTTCAGGTTTATGGAGCCAATAACAAAAGGAGACTACCCAAGTTCAATGCAGCTTCTGGTGGGAAATAGGTTGCCAAAGTTCTCTTTATATCAATCAGGGATTTTAAGAGGGTCCTTTGATTTTATTGGATTAAACTACTACACCTCCTTTTATGCTGCTCATGCACCAGAACTAAGTAAAGCGAAGCCTAGCTATCTTACAGATTCTCTAGTTACTCTTACAAGTAAGAACATGTTTGTGTGGATAGTACTAATGGGATAGATTTTAATACATAATGAAGAATTATCATATCTTAGGTTAATGATACTACCCAAGAATGATGCTGTTGTTCTCTCTAGCACATACTACCCAAGATATTTTATTTTCTAGTTTATTGATACAAGATGCATTTTAATGTGACAGATGAGTGTGATGGAATACCTATTGGTCCAAAGGTAATATATGGATTTGCAGCAGCATATCAATTCTTGAAATTCAGTTACCTTAGCCTCTACATTTGCAGGGTGCTTCAGACTGGTTGTCAGTTTATCCAAAAGGAATTCACGACCTTTTGTTCTATTTCAAATCAAATTACGACAATCCGTTGATCTACATCACTGAAAATGGTAATATACACACAAATTAAAAGATTCTTTATTGGTTCACATTTAGTTTTAACACAGTATTTGTTTCCTTATGTTTATGGAAAACAATGTGTTAATTATGTAGGCATAGATGAACTCAATGATCCAACACTTGCACTTGAGGAAGCCCTTGCAGACCAAACAAGAATTGATTACTATTATAGTCACCTACAATATATTCAAACTGCAATCAAGTATGTGCTATCATATCAGATAAACTGTTTTTGCTGAATAAATTGTAAACATGTTTAGTGTGTTCCTAATTTTGTTGGTTTTGCATATTTCAGGGAAGGTGTAAATGTAAAAGGATATTTTGCATGGTCATTTATTGACGACTTTGAATGGGATGCTGGCTACACTGTGAGGTTTGGAATCTACTTTACTGATTTCAAAAATGGCCTGAAAAGACATCCAAAACAGTCAGCTCTTTGGTTTAAGAATTTACTACGACGTGAAGTACCTACACATGGTGATTCGCGCTAAGAACTTGAACAATTCATTTATAATGTGTGTTTTAGATAAATATCAACTCAACTATACTACGTGTACACGAAAGTCAAGTAAAGTGTAAAATACATGTTGGAATATATACCATAAAAATAAATTAAACCACACATGTATTTATACACAAATACATTGGTGGCTGATTTTAGTGGCTGATTTTGGTGTATGAATATCATTTTTTATATCCACTATGATTATTGTGAGTAATGGTTATCATGCCAATATTGTAAGCAGGGTTTGTAATACCAAATGTTGTGTTGCTTCTTTTGGTTGTGCTTTGATTTCGATGTATTTCTAAGAAATAAACCTGTTGAAAAAAGAACTATAGAATCTTGTTATGCACTTGTCCATATCACCATTCAGAAAATTTCACACTCAGAACACAATTCACAAATCACAAATCAGGATTCACAACCCAACTATTACTAAGGCCTTTTTCCTGACACTCATTTTCCTAGTCAACTTTTTTATAGCTGACCCTTCTTCCACATCTTTTTTTTTTGGTTGCACAATGCATATTCCTGAGAAGCACATACACAACATCATCACTTGTTTCAAGTTCAATTTTTCCATACTGCGCTGAAATTTCCAGGAACTGAGCCAGCATTTAGTAATGACTTCCGATCCATACATATAGCAGCAGCAAGGTTTTTCCTTCTGCTTCTTCAAAGTAATATAATAGTAGGAACTTTGTCAACTCTGAATTGGAGGATCTAGGCATCTTGTTTAAAATTAATATATGATCTATGCATTTATTTGTATGATTTAATCAATATATCAATAAATATTATATTGGTGTGTGAGAACATAATTTAACAATTATCAATAATTAATATAAAATTCAATTTTTTTATCAGAAATTTTGTAATTTGATTGAAGTTGAATATGATACATTTGAATAGTACATTGTTTCACTGAGATTGGTATAGACTACATGGATACTCGGCCTATGCAGGTTATGCCTCCTTAAAAAACCCCTATGGACCAAATCTTGGAGATTGGGAAAAAATCCAATACAGGAAAAAGAGTATATCAACCATGTATAATTTATGGAATAAAAAAAAGTTCAACAACTTTTATAACCTCATATAACTAAGCTTTAGAATAAAGAACACCCTTGGAGTCGGCAAGAAGAAGGTTAGTGAGTTCCGACGGAGGGTTAATCATAAGAGAAAACGTAGAATTTGAAGAAGAACCCATCTTTGCCAAAAAAAAATCAGCACACGAATTTCCTTCCCTCATGATATGATAGATAGTGACGTCCCACTCAAGAAGCATGAACGGATGAATTTCTTCAACAATGTGTGCGAATTCTGGAAAGTCTTCGGCATTGTCATGAATAATATTCAGAGCCAGTAGTGAGCCACTATGCAATCATTTTCACATTCCACCTTTACTGCCATGCCAACCGCAAACCATGCCGAATAGCTATTAGTTCGGCTTCAACACTGCCGGCAAAGCCAATATAGCTAACAAATCCGGCAATACAGTTGCCATTTTGATCTCTGAGCAAGCCGCCACATCCCGCTCTTCTTGGGTTTCCTCTTGAACTTCCATCCACATTGAGTTTGATGGCTCCTTCAGACGGTGGAACCCAACGAACCAGCATGTTTTGCCTACAAACACAGTACAACGTCAAACTATACATTAACTAAAAGAAAATTTAAAAAATAATTCACTGAATATTTTATAAAAGAACATAGTTTTCCAACATACTCAATACTTCAATTTAAAATCACAGATTAAGAGGCTAAATAAATCCAATATTCAAAGATGGTATTATAATTTTGCAATGAAGGACAACCTTATTGTGTGTAAATTGAGGTGATAGAACTTGATCAAGAATGTGAACCACAGAGAAGAAGAGAAAGGTTGAATGAGTGAATAACAGTGAGTTTTGGAAAGAGCCAATGATGAGTGTGGAAGTCAATTATCCAAAAAGTCTCCCCTAACATCCTGTCATCGTTTTCAGATACAAGGAAGTTGGGCTAGCTATTAGACCGGGTTTTCACTCTCTGGGGCGATTCATCTTTCACCTATTTTGCTTGGCACTTACTCAATTCGGAGTGTATTCTCTCTTCGGTAAATAGCCGTTCTTGTAAATAAAGTTACAAAACAAATATATTAAGCTTTTGATAAATAATTTAAATAAGTTCTTTTGAAAAAAGAATTTAAAGTGTAAACACTTTTATTAATAGTATTTTATAGATGAATTATTTTGTGTTTGAATTTTTTGTTATAGAAGTACTTATTTTAAAGTTGTAGTGTTTGAATAAATAACTCAAAAAATATAATTTTTTTACACAAAAAGATGGAAATTAAAATAACCATGATAACGAATATTTTTCAATATTAAATATTGATTTTACATAACCTAATCACTAAGATTACAATCGTTTAGACAATTGATTTTTTATTTGCTCTCTTATTAGTTCTATTTTTTAGACAATTAGTTCTTGCCACATAATATCATTAGAAATTAGTTCTTCTACTTCACTTTCACCCATAATGGTGTTCTTGTATGTGGTGAATAGTAATAAAATTTTAATTCACAATAATTTTGATGGCAATACCAAAAAAAATTATTGTGTAGTTAGTATTTGCTGTTTTATTGTGTATGATATGGTATGTGAAAATAAAAAATAAATATAAAATGTGTGTCAATATATATTTCGTTTCTGTTTTTATTTTTTTATTTTTACTCTTATTAGCCTCCTCCTTTATTGAGGTCAAGACTTGTTATAACTAACTATAAAAATAATAGCAACCTATATAAAAATAAAATCACATATGAAAAAAAATAAAATAAAAAAATATCTGAAAGGAATATATGCAGTAGGTGATTCAGATGGAATATTGTTTTAAAATGGTAGTGGAGGGTCAATAATTTAAGCAGATGAATCATTACGTAAAAATGATGGTGGAGGACCAATACTTTCAGCAAATGGAATATTGTGTGAAAATGATGGTGAAATGCCAGTACTTCTAACAGATAGAACTTTATGTGAAAATAGTGATGGAAGACTAGGATTTTCAACAGAAGCAGACAATATTTTTACAGAGATGATAGAATGACTTATCAAGAAGAAAAAGTCTTATATTTTTACTTCTTCAAAAAACTGTTAATTAACTTTTCAAAAAGTTAAAACTTTTTTTTTAAATAATGCCAAACACGCATACTATGACTTTTCATAATTTAAAAATAAAAAAAATAAAAATAAAAGAAAATAATGTAGTTTCTAATGTTTTCCAAACGGGCTTTAATACGTATTGTATAAAGCAACAAAGTAATTTTACAGATTTAAATTAAATACTTAGAAAAGAAGTTATAACTCTTCTATTATAAAAAATTATAGTATTAATGTTGGTATAAATTTTAAAATTAATTTATGATTTTTAAAAATTTATTTAAAATATTTATAAAAAAATTAAAAAAATAATTTTTTTTATAATAAAAAGTTTTTTTTATCATTTTTATCTATTAGTAATATATTAAAAGAGAGCTAAATATAGCTTCTAAATTCATTGTTAACTTACTAATTAGTTATAACTCAAATGACATAATCTTTTTATTTTTACCTAGAGGATTTTGGGTTAAGTCTCATTCCTAATTTTACAAAAAAAATCTTTGATAACTCTTTAGATCTTTACTATTATGCTAGGTGAGTTTAAGTGACTAATATACAATTTATCTATTTAGATTATCTTTTAATCTTTTTATTTTTTTTTCATGTGTTTCATTATCTATTAATATTAGTAAGACAATAAAAAAAACTAAAAAACAAATCCATTATTATTTTTATATTTTATTATGCATGAATGAGAAGTAATAATGTAAATTTTATTTTAAAGTGTCATTAAAATTAGGATTTAACTAACATGGGTCATATGACACATGATAAGTTTATTATTGTAAAAAATTTTAAATATTTTTATTTAATAAATACAAATTTAAGTGATTAATACACAACTTATTTAATTAGATTATTTTTTAATTTTTTTATTTTTCTTTTTTCATGTGCCTCATTATTTATTAATTTTAATATTAGTGTTCAAATACAATAAAAAAACAGAAAAACAAATCCGTTATTATTTTTATATTTTATTATGCAATAAATGAAAAGTAATAATGTAAATTTCACTTTAAGGTGCCACTAAATTATCAAAAACATTACAAGGAATAAAATTTAATATATAATTGCCATGTTCTGCACTAATCTTAAGGTGACATTACAAGAAAAAGTTATTTAATCTTTAAAATTCTACTAAAATGAATGTAAATTTTATTATAAGATCTCGTCAAAATTATCAAACATTACAAAGACTAAAATTCAATATACAATTATAGTAATATTTTAAAAGAGGACTATTTTAGCCCTAATTACTAATATATTATACAGACTACCCTGCATCTAAAATAAATTAAATAATACAAATACATAATATGTATTTGGAAACTAAAGTCTCGCGTTTCTAACTTATTTGCAGTTGTTTGTCATATTTGTATGTTTGATAAATTTATTAATTTTTTTAATTAAAAAGAAAAGAGAAACACAGGGGAGTATATTTAAAATGAGTCTAACAATTTTCTTCGTATTAAATGTATTATTTTTATTAATTATTAGCAATACTATATGCAGAGAACTAAATTAATTATACTATATATATATATATATATATATATATATATATATATATATATATTAAAAAATGTTACAATATTTAGAAACTATTTGATTGTTTAATACTTTTTAGAAAATAGTATTTTATGGTGTAATTTTGAGGGATTTTTTAAAGTTTTTAGTTGCATGTGCTTAAAGATAATTGAAAAAAAATAGTTTGAGAAAATTGAGAATCAAAACATGATACATTAAAATTTATATCTAATAAACAGATTGTTGGATTTTTTGGACTTCTTTTCTATGTAGAGATAAAGCCCAAATACTAGTATCCAAGTCTATGAATAGTTAAAGTGGCTGAGGTGAGTTAGGGTTGAGTAAGAGAAGTCATTTTAAAAGGAGAATACCTAAACACTAGAGAGAAAAGAAGAGAGAAAGTTATTTTCGCACATACACAAAGCTGTCTCTGTAAATTGGTTGCTGCAGATTCGTTAACCGTTGGATCGAGCTCAAATTTGGATAGTGTGTTCTACACATCTGGTTCTTTGATTTCACCGTTTGGATCTTCGATTCAATGTCTGTAGCAGGAGATATTGGCCATGGATAGTAGCTCTGTTTTTGTGGTATTTTCATCTTCTTGTTCTTGTTTTGAAAGCTTTGAAGCTTGGGTTGTTTGGCTTGTTGTATGCACATTTTGTACAATAATTTGTGACTCTCTTGTACTCTATTTTTCATCATAGTGAAGCTATTTCCTGGTCTTGGTGACTCGTGATTTTTACTTCTCTCATTGAGGAGGTATTCTACGTTAAAAATCTTGGTGTGTTAGTTTATTTCTAATTTCTGGTTTATATGATTTTTCCGTTGCTATTGGGTATTATTGTGCTAGTGTTAATACTTATTGTGAGTGGATATTGTTGCTCCTTTAATTCTTGCAAGTAGGAAATTGTGTGTTTTATTCCCATCAATTGGCATCAGAGCTCAGTTTTTGGTATTTAGTTATAACTTGCTTGAAAGATGGAGGCAAATAATTCTACTAGAATGATAAGTTTGAATGGCACTAATTACCATCTATGGAAGGGCAAAATGAAAGATTTGTTGTTTGTCAAAAATCTACATCTACTCGTATTTTCAACACAAAAACCAAAATCTAAAACAGATGAAGAATGGGAGTTTGAACACCAACAAGTTTGTGGTTTTATTAGGCGATGGGTGGATGATAATGTTTATAATCACATTGCTAATGAGACTCATGCTAGGGCATTGTGAAATCAAATTGAATCCTTGTATACTTCCAAGTCTGGCAATAATAAATTGTACTTGTTGAATATATTGATGAATTTGAGATACAAGGAGGGGTCACAAGTATTAGATCACTTGAATGAATTTCAAGGAATTCTAAATCAGTTGTCAAGCATGGGAATCAAGTTTGAAGATGAGGTTCAAGGATTGTGGTTGGTAAATACTCTATCAGATTCTTGGGTGACATTTCGTATCTCTCTTACTAATTCTGCTCCGAATGGTAAAGTGAGCATGCAACTTGTTAAAGGTGGCATTTTAAATGAAGAGATGAGAAGGAAGACGTAGAATTCTTCGTCACACTCTAAAATGTTAGTCACTGAAACTAGGGAGAGAAATCATATTAAAGTTCAAAAGGGTAGAGGTAAAAGCAGGAGCAAATCCAAGGGAAGATACAAGAATGTTGAGTGTCACTACTGTCACAAAATGGGCCACGTTCAAAAATATTGCTATCTTTGGAAAAAGAAAAACAAAGGTAAGCAAAAAAAGATGGATGATAGTGGTAATGATCGTGTATCTTCTATTTCAGATGATCTTCTTACTGTTGCTATTGCTGATTATGAGTACAAGGTCAATCTTATTTCTGATGATGAGTTCAGCTGGGTAATTGATAGTGGTGCCTCAATACATGTTACATCGAAGAAGGAATTCTTCACTTCTTATACTCCAGGTAATTTTGGAGTACTTAAGATGGGTAATGATGGCTTGGCCAAAGTTATTGGTGTAGGAGATGTTTGTCTTGAGACTAATATGGGAATGAAGCTGCTACTTAAAGATGTTAGACACGCTCCAGATATTCGCTTGAATTTGGTTTCAGTTAAAAGGCTTGATAATGAAGGCTTTGTAAACACTTTCGGCTTTGGACAATGGAAGCTTACTAAAGGCAACTTAGTGGTGGCTCGAGAAAAAGGTACTTCAAGTTTGTATGTGATGCATGTCATGATTGCAAAAGGTAGTGTGAATGCGATAGAAAGTAAAGAAGTTTGTAACTTGTGGAACAGACGACTTGGTCATATTAGTGAAAAAGGACTTAATTATTTAGCTCGAAAGGATGTTCTTTCAGGTTTGAAGAATGCAGAGTTGGAGAAATATTCTTATTGCATGGCTGGCAAACAAAGAAGATTATCCTTCAAGAAGCATCAACCTTCAAGAAAATCAGACTTCTTGGAATTGGTGCACTTCGATATTTGTGGTCCTTTGAAGGTACGGCCTTTTAGTGGAGCTATTTACTTTATTACTTTTATTAATGATCATTCAAGAAAGCTTTGGACTTATGCTTTGAAAATAAAGAACCAAGCTTTGGAAAAGTTCAAACAATTCCAAGCTTTGGTTGAGAGGCAAACAGGTAAAAAGTTTAAATGTATTCGCACTGATAATGGTGGTGAGTATTGTGAACCATTTGATGTGTATTGCAAGCAGCAAGGCATTAGGCATGAAAAGACACCTCCTAAAACACCTCAATTGAATGGTTTGGCAGAAAGGATGAATAGAACATTGATTGAAAGAGTTAAGTGTATGCTTACTAAAGCTAAGCTACCCAAAGTCTTTTGGGGTGAAGCACTACTTACAGCGGCTCATATGATTAATCTGAGTCCTACAATTGCTTTGGACAATGATGTTCCGAATCATGTTTGGTCAGGCAAAGATGTCTCGTATAGTCATTTGAGAGTCTTTGGATGCAAAGCATTTGTTCATGTTCCAAAGGATGAGAGGTCCAAGTTGGATGTGAAGACAATGCAGTGCATTTTTATTGGATATGGTCAAGATGAGTTTGGTTACAGGATTTATGATCCAGTTGAAAAGAAGCTTGTAAGAAGCCGTGATGTAAAGTTTATTGAAGACCAGACCATTAAAGATATTGATAAGGCAGAGAAGAGTCAATCACAAGAGAGCAGTGACTTGACTGATGTAGATCCAGTTCAGCCGCCTCCTTCGTCAGAACAAACAGAGAATCAAGATCAGGAGCATATGCAGCAAAAAGAGCCTTTGGTTCCTGATGACCAGGAGATGGGAGATCCAATTGATGCTCCAGTTGATGATGATGCTGATAATCAACCTGAGCTACCTGAAGATCTACCAGGCTTCCATCCTAGGAGGTCTACTAGAGAGCGATGACCTTCAACGAGGTATCCTTCTAGTGAGTATATAACATTTACTGATGGATATGTGACCTTGACTGATGGGAGAGAACTTGAATGTTATGAGGAAGCTATGGAAGGTGACAACAATAAGAAATGGTTTGATGCAATGCAAGATGAAATGAAATCCTTGTATGATAACCAAACATTTGAGCTTGTGAAGTTGCCAAATGGAAAGAAAGCTTTGCAGAACAGGTGGGTTTATAGGTTGAAGTATGAAGAAAATTCTCAGTGTCCAAGGTACAAGGCTAGATTGGTGGTCAAGGAATACATGCAGAAAAAGAGAATTGACTATAATGAAATTTTTTCACCGGTTGTGAGAAGATCTTCTATTAGTACTGTTTTGAGTTTGGCTGCAAGTCTTGATTTAGAGATAGAGCAGATGGATGTGAAAACTGCTTTCTTTCATGGTGATCTTAAGGATGAAATTTACATGGAACAACCTGAAGGTTTCATGGTAAAAGGCAAAGAGGATCATGTTTGCAAACTGAAGAAGAGCTTGTATGGCTTGAAGCAAGCTCCAAGACAATGGTACAAGAAATTCGAGTCTGTTATGGCAGAACAAGGCTACAAGAAGATTACTTCTGATCATTGTGTATTTGTTAAACATTTTGCTAGTAATGATTTTATTATCCTTTTGATATATGTTGATGACATGCTTATTGTTGGTTAGAATGCTTCTAAGATTGATATGTTGAAGAAGCAACTTGCAATGTTATTTTCAATGAAGGACCTTGGGCCAGCAAAGGAGATTCTTGGTATAAGAATCGAGCGTGATAGAAAGGAGAAGAAACTTTGGTTATCACAGGAGAAATACATAGAGACAATGTTGCACAGGTTTTAAATGGAGAAAGCAAAGGGCGTTAGTACTCCTCTTGCTACACACTTCAAATTAAGTTACAAGCAAAGTCCATCAAGTGATGAAAAGAAGAAAGACATGGAAAAAGTTTCATATGCATCAGCCGTGGGTAGTTTGATGTATGCTATGGTATGCACAAGACCAGATATAGCTCATGTTGTTGGTTGTGTTAGCCGTTTTGTTTCAAACCCAAGAAGAGAGCATTAGAATGCTGTAAAATGGATAATGAAATATCTTCGTGGTACTTCTAACATGAAGTTGTGTTATGGAAGTAATAAGCATATTCTAGTTGGTTACACTGACTCAGAATGGCAGGAGATATTGACTCTAGAAGGTCCATTTCAGGCTTCTTGATCAACTTTGCGGGTGGAGCTGTGTCTTGGCAATCAAGATTGCAAAAATGTGTTGCTTTGTCTACTACCAAGGCCGAGTTTATTTCCATTACCGAAGTATGCAAGGAGATGCTTTGGATGAAGAAATTCTTGAAGGAACTCGGATCTACTCAAGAGAGGTATGTGTTGTTTTGTGATAGTCAAAGTGCTATACATCTTGGTAAAAACTCTATTTTTCATTCTCGATCCAAACATATTGATGTGAGGTATCATTGGATACATGATGTTTTGGATGCTGAGTTGTTGGAACTTGAAAAGGTTCATACTGATGAGAATGGTTCTGATATGATGACCAAGGCATTACCAAGATGGAAGTTTGAAGTTTGTTGCTTAATCGAGACATTTACTTTATTACTTTTATTAATGATCATTCAAGAAAGCTTTGGACTTATGCTTTGAAAATAAAGAACCAAGCTTTGGAAAAGTTCAAACAATTCCAAGCTTTGGTTGAGAGGCAAACAGGTAAAAAGTTTAAATGTATTCGCACTGATAATGGTGGTGAGTATTGTGAACCATTTGATGTGTATTGCAAGCAGCAAGGCATTAGGCATGAAAAGACACCTCCTAAAACACCTCAATTGAATGGTTTGGCAGAAAGGATGAATAGAACATTGATTGAAAGAGTTAAGTGTATGCTTACTAAAGCTAAGCTACCCAAAGTCTTTTGGGGTGAAGCACTACTTACAGCGGCTCATATGATTAATCTGAGTCCTACAATTGCTTTGGACAATGATGTTCCGAATCATGTTTGGTCAGGCAAAGATGTCTCGTATAGTCATTTGAGAGTCTTTGGATGCAAAGCATTTGTTCATGTTCCAAAGGATGAGAGGTCCAAGTTGGATGTGAAGACAATGCAGTGCATTTTTATTGGATATGGTCAAGATGAGTTTGGTTACAGGATTTATGATCCAGTTGAAAAGAAGCTTGTAAGAAGCCGTGATGTAAAGTTTATTGAAGACCAGACCATTGAAGATATTGATAAGGCAGAGAAGAGTCAATCACAAGAGAGCAGTGACTTGACTGATGTAGATCCAGTTCAGCCGCCTCCTTCGTCAGAACAAACAGAGAATCAAGATCAGGAGCATATGCAGCAAAAAGAGCCTTTGGTTCCTGATGACCAGGAGATGGGAGATCCAATTGATGCTCCAGTTGATGATGATGCTGATAATCAACCTGAGCTACCTGAAGATCTACCAGGCTTCCATCCTAGGAGGTCTACTAGAGAGCGATGACCTTCAACGAGGTATCCTTCTAGTGAGTATATAACATTTACTGATGGATATGTGACCTTGACTGATGGGAGAGAACTTGAATGTTATAAGGAAGCTATGGAAGGTGACAACAATAAGAAATGGTTTGATGCAATGCAAGATGAAATGAAATCCTTGTATGATAACCAAACATTTGAGCTTGTGAAGTTGCCAAATGGAAAGAAAGCTTTGCAGAACAGGTGGGTTTATAGGTTGAAGTATGAAGAAAATTCTCAGTGTCCAAGGTACAAGGCTAGATTGGTGGTCAAGGAATACATGCAGAAAAAGAGAATTGACTATAATGAAATTTTTTCACCGGTTGTGAGAAGATCTTCTATTAGTACTGTTTTGAGTTTGGCTGCAAGTCTTGATTTAGAGATAGAGCAGATGGATGTGAAAACTGCTTTCTTTCATGGTGATCTTAAGGATGAAATTTACATGGAACAACCTGAAGGTTTCATGGTAAAAGGCAAAGAGGATCATGTTTGCAAACTAAAGAAGAGCTTGTATGGCTTGAAGCAAACTCCAAGACAATGGTACAAGAAATTCGAGTCTGTTATGGCAGAACAAGGCTACAAGAAGATTACTTCTGATCATTGTGTATTTGTTAAACATTTTGCTAGTAATGATTTTATTATCCTTTTGATATATGTTGATGACATGCTTATTGTTGGTTAGAATGCTTCTAAGATTGATATGTTGAAGAAGCAACTTGCAATGTTATTTTCAATGAAGGACCTTGGGCCAGCAAAGGAGATTCTTGGTATAAGAATCGAGCGTGATAGAAAGGAGAAGAAACTTTGGTTATCACAGGAGAAATACATAGAGACAATGTTGCACAGGTTTTAAATGGAGAAAGCAAAGGGCGTTAGTACTCCTCTTGCTACACACTTCAAATTAAGTTACAAGCAAAGTCCATCAAGTGATGAAAAGAAGAAAGACATGGAAAAAGTTTCATATGCATCAGCCGTGGGTAGTTTGATGTATGCTATGGTATGCACAAGACCAGATATAGCTCATGTTGTTGGTTGTGTTAGCCGTTTTGTTTCAAACCCAAGAAGAGAGCATTAGAATGCTGTAAAATGGATAATGAAATATCTTCGTGGTACTTCTAACATGAAGTTGTGTTATGGAAGTAATAAGCATATTCTAGTTGGTTACACTGACTCAGAATGGCAGGAGATATTGACTCTAGAAGGTCCATTTCAGGCTTCTTGATCAACTTTGCGGGTGGAGCTGTGTCTTGGCAATCAAGATTGCAAAAATGTGTTGCTTTGTCTACTACCAAGGCCGAGTTTATTTCCATTACCGAAGTATGCAAGGAGATGCTTTGGATGAAGAAATTCTTGAAGGAACTCGGATCTACTCAAGAGAGGTATGTGTTGTTTTGTGATAGTCAAAGTGCTATACATCTTGGTAAAAACTCTATTTTTCATTCTCGATCCAAACATATTGATGTGAGGTATCATTGGATACATGATGTTTTGGATGCTGAGTTGTTGGAACTTGAAAAGGTTCATACTGATGAGAATGGTTCTGATATGATGACCAAGGCATTACCAAGATGGAAGTTTGAAGTTTGTTGCTTAATCGCCGGATTGGCGGTTACCTCCACATAGTCGTGAGGGGGAGATTTGTTGAGTTTTTTGGGCTCTCTTCCTATGTGAAGAAAAAGCCCAAATGCTAGTATTTAAGCCCATGAATAGTTGAAGTGGCTGAGGTGAGTTAGGGTTGAGTGAGAGAGGTCATTTTGAAAGGAGATTACCAAAAATAGAAAGTTATTTTCGCACATACACAAAGCTGTTTCTGTAAATTGGTTGCTGCAGATTCGTTAACCGTTGGATCAAGCTCAAATTTGGACAGTGTGTTCTACACATCTGGTTCTTTGATTTCACCATTCGGATCTTCGATTCAATATCTGTAGCGGGAGATATTGGCCACGCTCAGTAGCTCTATTTTTGTGGTATTTTCATCTTCTTGTTCTTGTTTTGAAAGCTTTGAAGCTTAGGTTGTTTGGCTTGTTGTATGCACATTTTGTGCAGTAATTTATGACTCTCTTGTACCCTATTTTTTTATCATAGTGAAACTATTTTCTGGTTTTGATGACTCGTGGTTTTACTTCTCTCATTGAAAAAGTTTTTCACATTAAAAATTTTGGTGTGTTAGATTGTTTCTAATTTTTTGTTTATGTAATTTTTTTGCTGCTATTGAATATTATTGTGCTGGTATTAATACTTATTGTGAGTGAATATTATTGCTCCTCTAATTCTTGTAAGTAGGGAATTGTGTGTTTTATTTCCATGACAGATATTATTATGCAAAGCTGAACGTAACTATACATGTTTTGTACAGTTCGTTTGAGCCTCTGACATTACGAAATAAAATAACAATATTAAAAATTGTCAGTACTTAGTAAACATGTTTAAGTAGATAAAACATATTTGTAACTAGAAACTATTATTATTATTAGAGTTTTAATGTAGATATTAATCATATTTAAGTATTATTTTTTAATTTAATTAAATAATGATAGGTATTAAATTTAATTGATTAAAACTATTAAAGTTTTATATATTTATTATGTAGATATTTATTACTTTTATATTACAAAAATGATAAATTATCATCTATGCAAATTATTTACATGACACAATTATAACAAATAATATAACATAAACTCATTTTATAATAAGTTTTTATCAATATTTATATAAAATAAATAAATAGATAAATAGATTTATTTTTATCAAAAGAAAATCAAATGATACAATAAAAAACAAATGTATTGATAGATTTTAATAATATAAATTATATTAATATATAAATATAAAACATTTTAATACAAACATATTTTAATATATTTCTATTTTAAAAAAATATTAAAAATAAAAATAGAAAATATAAATATAAATATAAATCCAACGCTACAAAATTTAACAACTGGATTGACTGATTGAGTGATCCCTTAAGAACTGGATAGAAAGACAAATTTGACAAAGACTTATCAAATTATCACATAAGGCCTTATCCTATTGATAATGATGTCTACTTTGTAGGAAGTGCACTTTGAGTTCGAACTAACAAGAGGGTGGTAGTGATTATTGGTTAATTAGAACTCCTCTCCTCCCAGCCTCTACTAAAGATGGTAATGGGTCTTTTTAGGGATAGGGATTCTTCTCCCTTTCTTTGTTTTCCATCCCTATTTAATAAAATGTCTCTTGTATTCACTAATAATTAAATATTATTAAATTTTAATTTTTTAAAAAAAATTAGCACAAATATAATAAAATTTTATATAATTTAATTAAATATATTAAATTAAATATAATTTAAACATAAATTTAACATGTAATATATATAAAATTTTTAATATATAAATTAAAATAAAATAAATTAAGATTATTTATCCAACATATAAAAATATTATAAATTTTTATAAAATAAATATCTCGATCTCCGTTCGTCTCTATTTATTAGCAGAGGCATATCCCGTCCCTGTAAAAATTGTAAGATCACATAATTTTTGCGGATTTCCAGATTTTTTACCATTCCTAGCCTCTTTTCCTAAAATTTTTTGTTTTTGATATTGCAGTGGTAATAGTATTTTTTTAAAATGTGGATTGTTGGGGTGTTATTCTCAAATGTAGAACCGTTTAACCAGAGAAGTAGAAATTGGACTGTTCGATTTATTAGAAATATAGAAATCGGACCGTCTAATTTATGAGAGGTACCGAAATCGGACTGTTCAATTTGTATTAAAAAATTAAAAATTTTAAAGTACAGAAATCGAATCTTTCAATTTGTGTACTTTTTAGAATTTTAAAAAATATTAAAAATTACAATGTTAAAATATATTACTATTTTTACTTTCATATCAAAAAATAGTCCACATGTGTGTGGTTGTCTAATGGAGAAAAAAGAAGAGGAGTGTTAGGGACCAACACTTTTGTGAAATTCTGATTAGCTATTAACCATCAAAAGAAAATTGAGTGATTCTATACCATTAGATACAATCTCACACCATTAAAAACATCATTGATGACTAATTAATGACTAAAAACTCCAAAATTTGCTGATCCCTAGACTTTCTCAAAGGCTTTCTCAAAAAAAAAAAAAATGAAAGTGACACCTCACCAAATTAGACCCTTATCTCAATCAACATTAAAATATCTGACACTGTAACAAAAGTCGTCGATTTGTCAGTCATTTTGAGTTTTTGACAAGCGGATTGGAATTAGAGCACGTGCGTCTCACTCACTTTATAGTTTATATAATAATAACGGCCTCAAGCTACGTGTGTCAAAACAGACCAATCAGTCACTATGGCTATCGCATTCTTCAGCGTTCATCATTTCCTCAGTGTTATACTGCTTCTTACTTCAACGGCCATTCAAGCTGCAGCCATATTCAACGCCGATATTACTACTCAGTCTGAATATCTCAACCGTTCAGCTTTCCCACAAGGTTTCATTTTTGGGACCGCATCTTCTTCTTACCAGGTATTCTATATCGGATCATGAATTTTTCATATGAACTATGAATTAAGCTGTTTTTTATGCACATTTTCAGGTGGAAGGTGCAGCAAATGAAGGTGGCCGAGAACCAAGTATATGGGATACTTTCACTCATAAATATCCAGGTTTTTTAAGTTATAAGTTATTTCTTTGTGCCATTGCTTTCTTGATTTTAGGTCTTTTGGGATCTTATTAACGGTAATTTGACTAATCTGACCCAAAAATCTGTAACTTTTGTTCTATTAGAATAGGCTCCAAATTATGAGAGGGATGTAACTTGTTTACCATTCAATAACAGTGGTGTCGGTTATGAGTTCCATTTCTGCTTTAAAAGTTCAAAACTTGGAAACTTGTTTTTCAAAAATTGAGGACAAATTTAATTAAAAAAGTGTTCTTTTTTTATTTTTCATTTATATAAAAAGGTCAATTAAAATTGGCGTGTTATGAATTCCATTTTTCTTTTGCTAAGTTATAAATTACTAAATTATGTTTAATACATGATAGGTAAGATATATGACGGAAGTAACGGAGATGTAGCCGTTGATGAATATCATCATTATAAGGTGCTGTAACACAAACATTATTAGAGTGTAATAATCGAAGAACAGAGATATTAAGCAAGCATAATTGTGATTTTTCTGAAGAAAGTATTGATTATGCAGGAAGATGTTGAGGCCATGAAGGATATGAACATGGATGCTTATAGATTCTCAATCTCTTGGTCCAGAATACTACCAAGTAAGAAACATGACTCTAAAACAACTTCCAATTTTGCAAGCTGTTAGATCATTTCAATAGAATTTCTTATCAAATCTTACTAAAAGTGAGATCATCCATTGGCTAATTTCAGAGGGAAGACTTAGTGGAGGTGTGAACAAGGAAGGAATAAATTATTATAATAACCTCATCAATGAGCTGCTAGCCAAAGGTAACCATCATTAATCAGATATGTTGCAAAGCTAAGATATTTAATTTCTAATGTAATTGATTTTTGTTTCTCTGATTTAGGGCTAATTTATTGTCTTCTTTGTTGGTAACTCAATGCAGATATTCAGCCCTTTGTCACAATTTTTCATTGGGACCTTCCACAGGCCTTAGAAGATGAATATGGTGGCTTTTTAAGCCCTAAGATAGTGTAATTTACATCCCTTAATTCCTAATAGACAAAGTATTAGTCAACATTTCTTGAACATTAATCTCCCTCTTTACTGTAGGAATGATTTTCAGGACTATGCTGAGGTTTGCTTTAAGGAGTTTGGTGATAGAGTGAAGCACTGGATTACACTCAATGAGCCATGGTCCTACAGCAATCATGGCTACGCAAAAGGAAGTTATGCGCCAGGAAGATGTTCGGCCTGGCAGAACCGTAGCTGCACCGGTGGAGATTCAGGCACTGAACCCTATATTGTGACACACCATCAGTTACTAGCTCATGCAGTTGCTGTTAACATCTACAAGACTAAGTATCAGGTTTTGTTATATATTTTTATATGAAAATATCAATATATAAAATGAATGGATCAACCTGAACTAATTAAGACTAATATTAGGACCAAAACCTTACTTTCCTTTGTGTACATAGGCATCTCAGAAGGGCTTGATAGGCATAGCGCTGAATTGTTACTGGATGGTGCCATTACATGATACAGAATTGGATAAACTTGCTGCACAGAGAGCCCTTGATTTCATGCTTGGATGGTATAAATTCTTTATGAACATAAACTCATCGGTGAAATTTAACTAGAGGATCTAGCCACTGATAAGAATAAGTCGTCGTTCTTTCTCTAATCTGTTGGTTCCACACTTCCATGTCACATGGACTTATTGGTTCAAAATAAAAGAATATAAAGATGACCTACAAAATTAGGTGGAGAGAATAAAGACTAATATGACATACAATTAGTGAATCACAGTAAATGCAACAGCAGAGGAATTTTCGTCATTTAAATTCACTTTCAATTATATACTGGTGTAGCCTGTTTTGTCATATGAATTCACTGTCACATGAAAGCTTATTCAAAGAATGAAATTGCAGGTTTATGGAGCCAATGACAAAAGGAGACTACCCAAGCTCCATGCGGTCTCTGGTGGGAAGTAGGTTGCCAAAGTTCTCTTCATATCAATCATGGCTTTTAAGAGGGTCCTTTGATTTTATTGGATTAAACTACTACACCTCGTACTATGCTGCTGATGCACCAGAACTAAGTAAAGCCTAGCTTTCTCACAGATTCTCTAGTTGCTCTTACAAGTAAGAACATGTTTGTAGATATTAAACATGGGATAGGTTTTAATAGACGATGAAGAGATTATAATAACTTAGAGTAATGATACTATAATTCAATATGCTTTTGCTCTCTCTAGCACATTTATTAATTCTAATCCGTTTGATTTTAAGGAAAAATAAAACTTCCCACTTGTTGAATCCAAGATATTTTATTATACTAGTTAATTGATGCAATATGCATTTTATTGCAACAGATGAGTATGATGGAATACCTATTGGTCCAAAGGTAATAGATGGATTTGCAACAGCATAACAATTCTTCAAATTCAGTTAGCTTAGTTTTCTGGCTTAATGAAGAAAAGAAAAAATCTACACTTGCAGGGTGCTTCAGATTGGTTGTCTGTTTATCCAGAAGGGATTCGCAACCTTTTGTTCTATTTCAAATCAAATTATAACAACCCTTTGATCTACATCACTGAAAATGGTAAATACGTGAATTGAATACATCGAACCTTTATCAGTACACATTTAGTTCTAACATAGTATTTGTTTCCTTATGTTTCTGGGAAATAATGTATTTATTTTATATAGGCATAGATGAACTCAATGATCCAACACTAGCACTTGAGGAAGCCCTTGCAGACAAAACAAGAATTGATTACTATTCTATTCATCTACAATATATTCAAACTGCAATCAAGTAAGTGCTGTCATATCAGGTTTTGATCTGGAACTGGAAGTGCCATCAGATCAAATAAACTAGTTTTTACTAACTAAATTGTCAACATGTTTGGTATATTCCTAATTTTGTTGGTTTTAAATATTTCAGGGGTGGCGTGAATGTAAAAGGATATTTTGCATGGTCATTGATTGACAACTTTGAATGGGATCATGGCTACACTGTGAGGTTTGGAATCTACTTTGTAGATTACGAAAATGGTCTGAAAAGACATCCAAAAAAGTCAGCTATTTGGTTTAAGAATTTACTACAACGTGAAGTACCTACATATAGTAATTTGCGCTAAGAATTCGAACAATTCATTTATAATGTGCGTCTTACATAAGTATCAAGTATGTTTACTGTGAGAAATATGGTTCAATGGTTATCATGCTTATTCTCTTCACTAAATATCTAGTGTTAGAGTATAATTATGATCAATTAGATCAATTAACATTATTTAGTATATCTGAATATTTATTATAAGATATTACGTCTTTATTATTTCCTTTCTCTTAGCACCTATAAATATCCTTCTATATTGTATCATTCTATACAACTTGAATACACACAAATTTTTTCTCTACTGCTCTCTCTTACCTTTTCTAACATCTAGAAACACTAATGTTACCAGGGTTTGTAATGCCAAATGTTATACTGCTTCTTCTTCTTCTTGAGTTTTGATTTCTTCACAAACACAACATCATTTGGTTCAAGTTCAATTACCTTCTCTCCTGCTATTCGAGCTGCGCTGAAATTTCCTTGAACTGAGCTAGCATTCAGTAATGAACTCTGATCCATATAGCAGCATCAAGGTTTTCCCTTTGCTTTCTCGAAGTAACCTGCTCTGTCAAAAAGATTCAAGCCATCCATAATGCTCAATCTTTGGCTTTAAACCACAAACTACCTAGTACCTATCTAACTACAAGTAGTTAAAACTGACAGTAGTATCGCCACATTCGGGGTAATCACTGATTCGAACCTGCGTGAAGAAACCTCCAAATTAAGGAAAGCATGGCGTCCTTCACTTCACAATGGGAGGCATACCCTGATATCATTGTTGTTCATGAAAGCAGGTCCCTACTCAAGATGTCATCAATTATCCTTTCAGACTAAGTCTATGTTGGGTACATAACTACATATACATCACAGCTTTATTTATTGTGATCACCATGATTAAATCTGCAGCATAAGGATTACTTTTCCCATCAGCATAGATTAGTCCAAGAAAACAAATCTCTGATGCCCGTCTACTCAAAAACTAATGCAGCCGCTCCAATCTTCCCATTTCTGCAGTGCATGTCAATCAGAGAATTGCTCATTGACTGGTTGAAGATCTTTGTTTGTTCCGATTTTCCAACATCCTTCTAACTTTAAAGAAACTTGCTTGCCAAAAGTCGTTTAAGTTGTGTTTGTGTAGTTCATCAAAAAGTGGATGATGATTCCTCTTGTTTATATGGAAAATTTTACGCTGGACTGGGTATAAGATACCAGTAAAACATTCAAGTTTTTTTTCCCTCATATTTATACATATTAATTTTCAATAATTCTTCCCTTTTTTATGTCCTATCTATTTCCAAATCCAATGAGTGAATTGTTCACTTTCCTTACATTCACCTTTTCAGTTTAACTCTTAGAAATTGATAATTAAAACACTAATGAAAAAACAGAATAGCATTGAAGAAAAATTCATTTTCTTTCACTTGTAGAAGGTTGGTAAATTCAGAAGCATAAGACACAAGGACTTCTTATATGCCATGTGAACCAAGAAAAGAAAAATTTTCTAAGGCACACTACACAAAGCACTTTTTCTGGCTTATTATATGTTTCATCACACTAAAAGAGTTAATTGCCAAACTTTGAGAAATTATTCATATACTCATTCTCCCCCAAAAGATGAGTATATCTATCTCTCCTCAATTTACAAAATGCTAAAAGCTGGATTCTTCTCCTGAGCATAAGTATAAACCTTCTGGAACCTAACATAGTATGTTTCAATGTTGTCACCAATGGCCATAACTTTGGTTCCATCAGCATCCACAAAGGTCCCCACAGGAGCACAGATAACACCAGGCTGTGAAGGACAGAACTTGAAGCTGTAAATCTCATATGCATGGTCCCCTGCAAGCCTCTCAATCTTGAACTTACTAACAAGTGACTGAGAATCGCCACCGGTGCTCAAGAACCAGAAACCAGAACCTTCCTTTAAAAGTCTCCATACTGTAGGCTCATTGCAGGTGGTCTTGACGGCAAAATCGATTGTTAGATCGGTTTCTGTAGGGATATAGTCGAGTCCCGGCGCCCTGAAGGTCACCGGTGAGCCTATGAATGAAGGGTCACGGATAACATCTAGAGGGCATGTCTTGTTCCTTGTGTGGCCTAGTGTTAAGCCACCATTATCTTCCCAAAGTGGCCATACATAGTAACCTACTCCTGGCTGCAATGGCTCTCCTTGCTTGTCTACAACTGGTTCTGGCTCTGCTGCTAGCAAAGGGTGTGTGTTTATTAAGAGGAAGATGCATAGTGGAAGGAACTGAATCATTGCAACCTTCATTGTTTTCTTGAACTGATGAGGGTTATATTAGGATGTTTCATGTCTCTATGACGTGTTCCAATTTATAGTGTTGAATCAAAGATACTTCAAGCAACATTTTTGTGCACGTGTTTATTCGAAGATTATGGTGGTTGTAGCACGAGCTTATTACTTTAAAGTTTTAAAGTTAAACATAATGCATTGTTTTTATTTGATATTGATGAAGGTAGGTGATAATAGAAGAACACTGTATTACTTGTTTCATATTTATATAAAAAAAATTGCCACGAGCTGCACGCTTTGTTATTTTTTTAAAACAAAAAATTAAAGGGGTCGTGGAACGCATGTTATTGTATGTTTCATTTTACTCAGAAACCATATTAAAGAGAAATGGTGAGGTTCTCTGTACATATATTGCTTTAAGTATGCTTTTTATTTCCGATAATTATGAATTATATTGATTTTACAATTTTTATTTTGGTTTCAGTTTCATACTTTTTTTTCCATTATCATCAAATTTTAGTTGCGTATCGTTTAGGGATAAAGACAAAGACCAAAAACGATTAAAATTTTGTTTAGGCATTTTGGGCTAAACAAAAGCGAGGTGCATCCATAACCAAATAATTGGGCTTAATCCAATTATCCAAATAATTGTTTTTGCATTTATTCGTTGTTAATTAATGCAAAATTTGTCCCTTCGGGGAAATCCGATAATTAATGTAAAATTTTACTACTTACACGCAAAAATTCGACATTTTTTAGGAGGTTAAATAAGTAAGATAAAGGAAGAAAAACAACTTTAAGAAATAAGAACTAAGAATTATAATATTGATTCAACTTCTAAATTCGTTTACGTTAAACATTTGAATTTTTTATTGTTTTATTTGGTATTACTATTTTTGTTAACAAAAAGGGGGCTTAAAGCCCAAAGCAAGACCGAAAGTAAAAACATAATACTTAAAATTTCAGTTGACACCCTTGAGCTTTATGAAATATTGAAATATACATTGTAGATTTGTAGAGTGTAGACCTTTATTTATAAAATATGTAAATCGACCACTAAATTCTTAAAATTTTCTGATCGTTCCCTACTTATTCTTCTTCTTCTTCGTCGTCGTCGGCAGTGACAGAATCCACAACTGCATCTAATAATGCTAATGCCGAGATTACTGATAAGAAGAATAATAATAATTCCGATCATCGGAGCTGGAATTCCTGGTGCCGATTTTGGATGTGATAGAAGCACCAGATAAGTTCAAAGTTTGATACAATATTAGTTTTTCAATATCCGTGTTGTGTGTTCATTCGATTATTTTAGCTTCAAGTTCATAGATGCATAAATCGTAGTTTACAAAATTAATCCTAGGCAACAAACATAACCGTTGTTAGTGCTAAACAAATCCATGATTTAGTGACCATTTCATCAATTATCATGATTATTATCCTATCCATGGTTGGCAAGTTAAGAATATAGAAATGATATAAAAAATTGTGAAGAAAAAATGAAAAATAGAATGTTCAAATACTTCCAGCTGAACAAACAACAGAAATCAAAGCTAGCTAAGAAAATTAATTATTGCATGCACTGCTCCACATTGCTATACATAGGACATGAACATTATAGAAAATAATAGAACACTGAACATTGAACAATAACCAGTAACTACAGAATCTGTATCTGACAGCCAACTGCTTTATTTTTCTTATTCTAATGGTATGAGTAAATTTTAAAACATGATATTATCTTCTGCAAAGTTCAGAATTCTAGAGACTAGAAGATCATGTTGACCTCTATATTTTATTGTTTTATGTTCTGTTCATAGTCATGCATCTTTTGCCTATGGTTTACCCTGTGGACTTCCTAACTGTTGTATGATCAATCCCATACCCTTCTTGATTGTACCAAACATGGAAACCACAACTCTTCAAGGTTGCCCCTATCTTCTCCTTTGATGATGTTTCAAAGATTGAAAATGAAATCTGAAAGTGATTCCATTGACGCATACTTTTAAGGTGCCACATAAAATGATCAAGTTTCAACCGACTCAACCACACATGACTTGAGTCCAGTGCCTCAAAATAGCTTGTAGACATATTTATCTTTATATCATTGACAATAACATCAAATTTACTTGCAAACAGGCCAGTTGTAGTAACACCTTTATCCAACTCAAAAACTGCGCCAAAAAACACCTCCATGGGCTTACCATATAAACCTGAAGATACCTCAAGATAAATGGAATTATTAGTACTCTGGTATTGGAACCAATCTGGGATCTTGCTCCCTGGAAGTACAACTTCACAAGAAATATATTCTGGAAGCATCATATCCTGAAGCCCAAAAAAAAAAATTATGTCTGAAACATTTTGCAGGAATAACACACAAACAGACAAAGAGAGTGTGGGCATCGAGAAACAACCTTACTACAGAAGAGATTTGTTATGTGCTCCAGGACTTGTTTATTTACCAGTTTATGGCAGTTAACAAATCTAATTTGATAAAACCTTGGAAAATCCTCTGCAATAAAATTTGATATGCTGGATAATGTTGGAAAGCTTGTCAAAGATCTACAATTACTCAAGTCTATATATCTTGTATTTAGGGGAAGCTTTGGAATCTTTTGAAGCTTAGAGCAGCCACTTAGATCAAGAATGGTAAGGTTTTGCAACTTCTGAAGGCTACTGGGGAGATGCTCAAGACTTTGGCAAGACTCTAAGAATAAGGACTTCAGCCCACTTAGATATTCAATCGACTGAGGTAGTTCTTTTATTGCTGTTCCTTGGAGAAGGATTTCTTCAAGATGTTCCATGTTCCCCACAATCTCCGGAAACTTTTTTAGTTTTGAGCAGCCAGTGAGGAGGAGAGTACGGAGTGATTTTAGCATGAAACGACTTGGAAACGTCTTGAGATTGGAGCAAAATAGAAGGTTTAAAGTAACAAGCTTATCAAGAGTTCCCACAGACTCATGCACCTTAATTAAACTTCTACAGTTGTCTAGGCTTAGGCTTTCTAGGTTTGGAACCATTGAGAAGTCTGGAATTTCTTTAAGGTGTTCACAGCTGCTAAAGGACACAAGTTTCAAGTCTCTGAATATCTGCAGAAAACATAAATCATTTTCATAGAAAAAAAAATAGCTATATTGTTAAATCACAACAGCTTCTGAATATTCAAAATATAATAAAAGATCGATTCCATACCTTAACTCCCTTCCACAAGTGCTTGAGGCGGCTATGACTCATATTTAGACAGACAAGCCTCCTTGGATAGAAATTTGGTGGTAGAGTTGAAGAGGGGTATCTTGGCCAATTAATCAATCTTAGATTATCAGGTAGATACTGGATATCATCTGTAACATGCATATTGTTGATAATAAGAATTCTGAGTCTATTCATCCTTGACAAGGCCTTGGCCTCTATGTACTCTGTCTCTGATTCTGGTATATCTAGCCTTATGCCTTCAATGTTGTTACTTCCCTGTGGCAGGTGTTGTCAACAGTCAATAAGCATCAAGAATAGTTAGGCAATATAATGAAAAACTGATATCATCATAAATTTTCAAAAAATGAATATTACCTTATTGTGTTTTAATACATGAAGAACATCCTCATTAAACCATAATCTGCTACGTTTACCAGGATCACTAGGGGATTCACGTCGCACAATTTCTTTAGCCATTTCCTGTAGCAAATCATGCATCCAAATCTTATTAACTTCTATTGTAATTAGAGACTTCTCCAATAGAACTCCGAAACCATTATCCGAATGTAGGTCACAACCATCTAATATCATTTTCACATATTGTCTGTCCTCTCCCTTAAAGAAACATGCAATATCAAGAAAAATAGCCTTTTCATTCTCTTCCAATCCATGAAAGCTGATTTTAAGTATTTCAAAAATCTGTTTGTTTGGAACTTTTTTCAGTTTAGCTAATGCACTTATCCACTCAGCTTTTCCCCTACCACACAGGTGAGATCCCAAAACTGTTAGAGCCAATGGGAGGCCCTTGGCATAGTTTAATATGTGGGATGAAAGCTTCTCATAATTTGTTGGAGGACATGGATTTTTGAACGCAAACCAACTAAAAAGTTCAAGAGCATGACCATTATTTAATTCGTTGACCTTGTAGATTGTTTCCACATTGTGAGCAACTAGCAAATGCTCATCTCTAGTTGTTATGATGATTCTACTTCCAGAACCAAACCAACTATATTCTCCAATCAATGATTCCAGTTGATCCAACGAATCAGCATCATCAACAACTATGAGAACTTTTTTGCTGCAAAGCCTATTCTTTATCATATTAATGCCTCTGTCTTTGTTTCCTACTTTACAATATCTATGGTTCAAAATCTCAGAAAGAAGAGCTTCTTGTAGTTGAACTAACCCAGATCTTTGACTTGAAATTTCTCTAACATTTGCAATGAAGGCGCTACCCTCAAACTGGTTAGCAATATGGTTATAAACAGCCTTAGCAAGTGTTGTTTTCCCTATACCTCCAATTCCATAAATTCCTATAGCCTGTACATCATCTGATCCAGTATCTAAAAGTGTTTTAATATCTTCAATAGGTGAATCCAATCCAACAGGATGCTTAGCAACATTGAAAGGTGTGCGGTTCAACTTGCTCAATATCTCCTCAACAATTCTCTGGACAAATTTTGATTCTTGCCTGCCACTCATAAAGTGAAAGAAGTCTTACCATCTAATCTGAGTTTGTAACAATTTACTAGATAATAAACCCTAGAACAAGTAACTAATATGAATAAAAATTCCTAGTTATGCGTCAGTTTAGTAGTTTACTATTCCTTCCGGAATCAACACAGGCAAACAGAAAAGTCTTCCCTATGGTTCATTTGTTAGTATTACACTATTACTGTCCACAATCCTTGTTCAAATGCATTTGCACGTAGCTAAATGACTATTCTCATTTTTTTAGGGAAAAAATGGGTCATCTCCTTGCTATATATATTAGGTGAAATTAGGGGATCAAGAATGTTCTCTGAAAAAAAGAGTGAATACCCAATCCGACTCCTGATAATTTCTTCGAAGGAACTACGAGGCTCAAATAAAAAAATACCCTTTCCGATCCCTAATCTTTACTTTTACTTTTATGAGACTGATTAGTCCATGTGTCAATGATAAAAAATATTAACAGATGGGCTAATCAGTCTCATAAAAATAAATATCAAGGGCCAGAAAGGATATTTTTATTTTTGTTGAGGGTCTCGTTGTCTTTCCAGGTAATTCCGTTTAAGGTTTTTTTTCTTGAAAGGATGGGCATCTCATTCCCTTCAGATGAGCCTTTTTTTTCTTGATCCCCTAGTTTCACCTAATATATATAGTGACCAGTAAATCCTAGACTGCACAAAAATATAGATTATAGAAAATAAATAAATAAAGAGAAAGGAATACCAGAGGAATGAACCTCTTGGCTTCTTTTATGGGCTACATACCCGTCACCCATGTGCCACCCAGACAAAGTAGAAGCCTCACATAGTGCTGCCCTCCACCTTTTTACTTTGTTGACATCATCCCTGAACTTGTCTTCATGTTTGGCCAAATCTTCTGCAAAACTTCCCTTCTGTTCTCTTACTTGAGATGGATTCACACCATAAAAGACCGGCAAAACCAGCTGACCCTTAGTGTCCTTGCACTCAATGATCTTAAGGAGTTCATCCAAGCAAGAAGTGGAAGATGCATAGTTTTCAGATAATACAACGACTGAGATCCTTGAGGCTTCAATAGCCCTAAGAAGTGAAGGTGTTATCTGCTCTCCCTTTATGAGATCCTTGTAGTCTATGAAAGTATTGACACCCTTTTGGCAAAGAGCATGATAAAGATGGCTTGTGAAACTCCTACGTGTATCATCCCCTCTAAAGCTCAAGAATACATCATACTTCCATTTGTAGGATTTAGAGCTCAAATCCATTTCCTCAGTTTTTGAAACCAACTTGAATTGGATTTCAGCACAGCACAAATCCATCTAACAGGGTTTTAGATTGGTTCAAGGTTCAGTGTTTGTGATTCAAACTAAAACTGTGCTTCACACTATTTATTTACATAAAATGGGGCTTTGAAATATTCAAATTCCACTGAGAAATTATAAACTATTTGCGAAACAATGAATCAAAACATTAACATGCACCCAGTTACACAGATCCCTTGTGTTTCACTGGAAAACAGTGGGCAAAAACACCAAAGGGATTAACCATATTTTAGTCCCACTTGTTTGAGCCAATAGATGTTATCCGGAAATGCAAACAATTAGAGAAACTTCAAAGCAATTTGAGATATTTCGCGTGCGCAATTTTCTATTGACAAAAACTTTCACAACACTGATGAAATCCACCGGCCCTAGCTAAACTAAATGACTACCATCTCCATTCAAAATAGAAATACAACAAATCACGCAAACTTCACGATAGGTGAGTGTCACAATTTAAAAATTGAGGAGTATCATATGTGGCATGCTTTAACCTCATGGGAGTGGTTAGTGTAATTTACCCTCTATTTTCGCTTAAGGTTTGAATATTGGCAATAACACAATAGATTATCATAGTCATAGGCTACAATTTCTCAGTCTGGCAAAATGATTCGGAGGAGGAATATCCCACCGCGCTGATAAGAAGAACAATGATAATTCCGACTGCTGGTGTAGGAACTAGGAAGTGGTACATGCACTAATCTATCTATCTATCTATCTATTCTTAATATATAAAAGTAGGTACATAAGATTACCGACATTGCTTTTAAGTTATTTTTGTTTTTCTACTAATGCCATATCAACACCAACACTTACTTGGCAAAATTTTAGAATCTATCACTCAAATCTTGCCAAATCAACTTTTATTTTCACATAAAAAAACACAAAAAACAACTAAAAAACACAATAAAAACCAACAAATTAACTTTTTCCAAATCAATCCTTATTTCTAAAACAACAAAAACACAAATTAATATTTACCCCAACAAAAAGCTCTCAAAACCAAAGAGCTTATTACCTTTCTCAATCCCTCACCCTCTTAGCACCTCTCCGTACCAAGATCTTATTTCCTCCATCCTCTTCCGGTCCCATCCTATTTCCTCCATCCTCTTCTGGTCCAATGAGCCATTGTTTTTTCTTCAAAACAAATTGTACATCGCGATGTCCATCTCCGGCGGAGCCGCATTGCATAAATTGCAGAAACCAGGGCAAACTCCATTTCTTCTCTTGCGGTTTTCCTGTCAGAGCTCGATTCTGGGTCTCAGACCAACGTCACCATTCGGCGCCGCCAACGTAGGAAATTTGTCTCAGGTATCTTCCTAAAGATTTTCAAGTTTGCCGTTTACTCTTCTCATTGTTCAATATCATTTTCAATAGCCCTATTTATTTGTTATAAATAATAACATTTTAATTGTGAACTCATTGCAAGTAGCACAAGTTTATGTATTCCTCTTTTGTAAACGGTTCTTCAGAGCTCGATTCTGGGTCTCCCAACGTCACCATTCGGCGCTGTCAACGTAGGAAATTTGTCTCAGATATCTTCCTAAAGATTTTCAACTTTGCCGTTTACTCTTCTCATTGTTCAATATCATTTTCAATAGCCATATTTATTTATTATAAATAATAACATTTTAATTGTGACAAGTAGCACAAGTTTATGTATTTCTCTTTTGTAAACGGTTCTGTTTAACACTCACAACCAAAATTAATGTCCATTTAAAATTATTGCTCTCTATATACTATCGATTGCAATATTTCATCATCAAATTATAAATTGTTATTTTACATGTGGAGTACTTCTTCTACAATTTACATTTACGTGTTCTTCTCTTTTTCAAATTGTTATTCCACATGTGCAGTATTGCTTCCAGAATTTACTTAGAATGGATTATCATTCTTTGACCATGTCTTATTCTCTTTATTGTAGAAGGATTTGCAGTGATAATGACAGACCGGAAGAGTTAATACCCAAAATTATTAGATGAAAATCAACCAATCACTATTTAGTAAAATGTTTTAAAAAAATTAAAACAAAAAACTCTTATCTATTATTATTCAATTGAAACATCAAACAAAAAAACTCTTATCTATTATTATTCAATTGAAACATCAAGTACTAATTATAAAAAAATTTCAGTTACAAATACTCAAATTCTACAACTTATACATATTAAAACTCTTACTACTCTTCATTTCTTAATCTCTTATACTAATTATCAAAAATTCTTTAAATTTAATATAACATTTTTATATGTTTTTCATTATTTACAAATAAAAAAATCGCAAAAAAAGACAAAGTGTAGCCATTAATGCAAATCGAAAAAAGAAAAAAAAAAGAAAATGCAGTTTTGTATAACTCTAATATAAATAACCTATGTCTTTTTTAAAAATAAATAAATTCAAAATCTATTTATAATATATTCTCTAAAGTATTTTTAATATAACATTTATAATATATTCTCATAGACCCGATTGGTAGTTGCTTCAGCAGCAGTTGTTTCCATTGCAGAACACTAATGACCTGTGATGTAAATAAAAATGCGGTGAGCGTGGATCGAACACGCGACCTTCAGATCTTCAGTCTGACGCTCTCCCAACTGAGCTATCCCCGCAACATATCAGATAATTTAATGAAGCCAAAATCCTCTGTTTCTACTTCTATAAAAAGAAAAAAAATTAATCCTTCCTATATTGGATATATCAATCGTTATGATGGAACCATTAAAACTGTGTTTTCCTTCTGTTACTTTTTCATTAGGTTCTTGTAAAGTGCAAGCTAATTACCAAAAGAAGAACAAAGCTTATGTATACAGATAGCCTCAAAAAGGCAAGATCCATGTCAATTTTGTCTTAAATTTTGTTTTTTTTTTATTTCATTCCCAAATCACTTATTGTATACTTTATTCAATTTTTCTCATATATTAAAGATTTGATATAATACATTTAACTAAAATTTGGCACTGTCCTTTCTCCCAACACAAAATATTCCGAACAAAGACTCATCATACTTAACCAATTTCATTCAAATTATTAAACATTTGCAACATTATCAAGTATCAACCTTGGCAGCACCCCCATAAGGATAATGAGTATTCATAATTCTTGTTAAGTTTAAAATTTGATAAAATATTAACTTGTCTGTTAGTCTATTTATTCGATTATTTTAGCATTAATCATAGTTTAGAAATCCTAGGCTACAAAAATAGCCCTTGTTAATGCTAACTGATCCATAGTTTAGTGACTATTTTACAAAAATAATCTGGCTATTATGTTATCCTTGATTAGCTAGTTAAAAATGACTGAAATGATATATAAACAATACCTAGAAAATATAATGTTCAAATACATCAGCGGAACAAAAAAAAAAGGAAAACTCCTACAGAAAGTATAGAATTGCATAAACTTCTCCTTATTACTGTACATATGAACATTAAATAATGTCCGGAAGATTATCAAAGACATGAATAGTAGTGAACAGTGATAACCATAGGACATAGTTATTTCCTAATCTATTAGTTAAAAACATGATAATATATCTTTTGCAAATCCCAGAGTTCTAGAGACAAGATCATGTTGATATTTATTTTAATTGCTTTATAATAATGTGCTCTTCATAGTTCATAGTGATACATCTGTAGCCTATGGTTTACCACTTTACCCTATAGATTTTCTAACTGTTGTATGATCAATTAGATCCCTTACAACGTATGGAAACCACAGCACAGCTCTTCAAGGTTGCATTAACTTTCACATTTGATGATGCTTCAGAGATGCAAAATGAGATTTTAAAGTGATTCCAATAATGCATTATGTCAAGGTGTCACATCAAATGAAAAACTTTGATCAGAGATAACCACACATGACTTGAGTCCAGAAAACCTCATATGTAATTGAAAACATGCCAATAGTAGTAGCACATTTTTTCAACTCAAAAACTGGACATAGAATTTGACAGAACGTTTGGACCATTACTAGTAACAAAACATATTTTTTTAAGTTTTTTAATAATGGCTAAATAGTCTTTATTTAATTTTAACTATAAAATAATTTTTTATATATTATTTAATTATTAAATTTATTCGCTATCTTATAAATTATTATTTTATTATTCATCTATCATGTTTATTAACAATTAGAAACAAAAACAACAACGAAATAGATCTTCTATTAACCATGACCTTCATAAATATTTTGATAATGCGAATCAACGAAGTTTGTTTGTCCTTGATTCGTTACACCCAACACAATCGATTGAATATCGCATGTTTCTTCAAAAATAATCAATTGGTAATATTATCTAATCGATTGAATTTCAGAAAGCAAGAAAAGTATTTTCCTATTCAATCGATTGCCATGCTAACACAATCGATTGAATTGTGCTGTAGAATGAGAATTGATTTTGTAACATAATGGATTGAATTTTGTAGGTCATTATGGGTATTTTGGTATTCAATCGAACTGGTATAATATATATATATATATATATATATATAATCTTAGTTTAAAAATACATATTTTTATGATGAAGTAATGTCATTTATATTTATTATTTTAACAACCATGTCATATAAATATTATGTCATATCAATTATATTTTATTTTATACAATTAATTTGTTTATATTTTTTTATTTGTTTGCATTATATTTATATGTTGGCATATATTAATGTTATTTCCATTCTTTGAATGTTTGTGACATAAATTGATATTTTTTAATCTTTACGTAATTTTTTTTTTAATTTCTGTCATGGCCAAAAATGAACCATGACCGGCGCTCAAGGAAACAGTTCCATAGCAAGCATATCAGACTCAAATATAAATTAAATAAGAAAATTACAAATATTTTAAAATAAATTTACAGTTTCTAAAATAAATAATTACATATTTTTAATAAAAGGTAAAATAAGTAAATATGGATGGATCCTGCCTGTGACATATGGAGCATATGACGTCTAAGAACTCAACAAAATGAAGTAACAATTGTAGATCATTACTCTTGAATAGAAGGCTCACACATTCAAGTATTTGTTCTTAAAAAATATTTTTTGAAAAAGGGGTGAGTTTTGCAACTCAGTGACTAGACAATACATCTATAATCAACATGAGACCATATAAACATTATCATAAAAATAATTTTAGTTAGAAAATAATAATTTATATGAATATGTGAATCAATAAGGGAGTTCTCATACAGAAATCAAATCAAATAATCCACACTTGGGTGGCTCCACCTCTAAGGGTAGCCCTTTCCTCTCGTGTGTCCTAACAGAATAACAGATCTAACGTGTGGCCTACACGTTAGGCTAGCAACACCCCTGCTAGTTGGAGTCTGAGTTAGATGCATCTAAGTTAACGTCATAACCGCCGTTAAATACGGTTTTCTAATACGAGCCTCCCAAGCCAATTCAAAACATATAATTTCAAATACAACAAATCTTTGATCTTTCAAATATATAAGGTATCGAATCAAATCAAATCATATTATACTTTCTCATCAGAATCCTTTCCAATCATACTTTTTTAATCAAAACACATTTCAAATATATTTCACAATCTTTAAACTAAGTGAATACCAACAAATACTTCAATGCTTCAAAAACAGATATTCAAGTAAACTCAAACATTTTAGAATAATGCAAAACTTTATCAAAAATATATGGTCTCAAAAACAGATATTCAGATAAGATCAAACAATTTAAAATAATGCAAGACTTCATCAAAAATATATATGGTCTCATGTATAGTTCCGAATGTATAAACTTCATAAAAATAAATTATTTAATTTTAATAAATCAATTATTCTAATCAATTTAAAATCGTTCTAGACAAATATAGTGAGTATAATTCAAAGATCATAATAGATATATGTCAAAATAATTATAGATGCACAATCAAACAATTATAAATGTAAAGCCTACTCACAACATGGTCCTAAGGGACCGAAGAGGCCGAACTCGGGTGCCAAATTAAAAGGGTACGAAAGAGCGCAGAACTTGAACTGGGACAGTGCAGCAACTTCAATTCTTACGATAGCAACAATGGCCACGACACCAGCCAAAGGCAGTAGATTCAAATTGAATGAAAGACAAATACAAATATAGTTCTGAAAATCCAAAACAGAATAGAGGCCAAAAATAAATCAGAATAAGAGCAAGACAGAGAAACAAAATGGTGGCAGAGATAAGGTGAAATTGGAACAGATCAAGGGAAGAAACTAGACCAGAACAGCGGCAAGACAGTGTTGCCGGCAAGTTTGGAAGTTGTAGCATGTTTTCCGGCAACAGTAAGAGCTACACTGGTGAAGCAAAACAGCAATGGCATTAGATCCTCTCCTCCAGCAGTGGCATCAGTAACTCCGACGAAAACAGGGAGGCTAGGGGTCAGCCACGGTGGAGCAAGTTAGGGGATGAAGTAGCTCCAGGTGCACCAACGGTGAGCTCCAGCGACGGCAACAACAGAATCCTCCATCGTCACCTCCTCTCACGACTGCCACCTTCCTTCCCTCCATCTTGTAGCTCTCTCACCCTCTCTTCGTTCTCTACGCTTTCCGCTGCAGCGACAAGGTCTCCCTCCAACGGCGATTTCTTTGGCGGCGACGATGGCAAGGCGGCACGACAGCGAGCTGAGTGCGGCTGGGCAAGACGGGTGTGGTGGCGGCACAACGGCAAGTTGGACTACGGTGAGGCGCGACGCCGGTGCAGTAGCCCTCTCCCTCTTCTTCCTTCTCTCCTCCTCTCCTTCACTCTCTCGATCTCCATCTTTCTTTTTTTTTTCTCAGCTCGTGGGTGTGTGCTGTGAGGAAGAGGGTGTGAGGGGAGTGTGTGTGCAACAGTGAGAGGTGAGTGAGTGTGTTAGAAGAGGGTTAGGGTTTGGTTTGGAAAAAAAAGGGAATAAGGGTATTGTAGGGATTTTACAATTTCCTACCATTTTTTAGAGTAATGTGTTTTGCATTGATTAATCCTTGGAATAGAATTCTCTAAAGAATTGAAATTCTATTTCATGTTTTGGTATAAAAAAATAAATTTTAATGAGAATTCAATTCTTATGTTAAGGCTATATACAAATCAGACTAAACTAGGTCAATTCCATTTGAAGGTTGTAGAAGGTTTAGAGAAGGGGGAGTTGAATCTATGGTCTTCTTTTACTTTAATGAAATAACCTTTTAAAACAAACTTTCTTTCTGAATTTGTTTGAACTCAGTAGCAGAAAATTATGAGACAATTTCATTTTGTCTCATGAATATCAAAAAACAGAACAGAGCAGGGAAGAGAGAAGCTGATACCATCATGTATCCTGGTTCGATTGTCTTGTGCAATGCAACCTACATCCAGTGTCCACCACAACAGTGGTAGAATTTCTACTATTGTTAAAGTATTACATACACCAATTCCACAGGATTAACACAATCCTTTCACACTCAAGTTCTAACCTAACTTGACTTGGTTATGCTAATACCTAACTCTTCACTCTTAGTGCAAACCCAACTAAGAAAGGGATACCTCACTGGTACAAGATACAAGACACAGAATCAACCTACAAAAATCTGAAATCACTCTAAGCTTTTCTCTCAAGTATTTCTCTCTGCTTCTTTCCACTCATAGGCTCTTTCAATGACTCTCTCATTCAGTCTTTTACCTCAAGAAACTACAGAAAGATAAACATTGAAAAGAAAATTACAATATGTAAAATATGAAGGATATTAATACTTCAACAGCCTCTTTGCTATGTGATAAACCATATTTGCTTGCCTCTGATTTAGTTCCTCATTCTGGCGGAATGCTTCTTTGACTAGGAAGCACTGTCCAAGTTGATGAACTTCTTCAGAGAACTCTTCTCAGAACATAAACCTCAAAAACACTGGTTATCTCTCCTTGGCTTCTGAATGATGAAAAATCTTCTTTTGTATCTCTTTACATGTTGCTGAGTTACTCTCTCCTAGGTTAACCCTCGAGCTATATGCTTCACCAACTCACTTTTTCACTTTCATCCATTAATCCTCAAAATAGGAACTTTGAGTCTGACTTTCTCTTGCTTGACCGAAAGCCTCAGGGAAGCAAAGGAAAACAGTCTTTCAATGGTAAATCAGATATGAGCCATTGAAATGCTACTTGGTCCCCAAGACACAAATTTGACCATAGATTCACAACAGTGTTGATCAGAGGTCATCTTTTTCATGTATCCCAATTTGGACTGGCAGAGAGTTGGGGAAGAGGAGAAGAAAGCACGATGCATGCAAGAGGAAATAAGTTACCTTTAACTTTTGCCTTAGCTTGATTTGATTTGATTTGGGTGATTAGACCTCTGCCTTTCTTGCTTAATCCTTCTCTTTCTTTCTTCTTTGGTGAACAGCTTAGAGACTAAGCTTTCTCTCTCTTTCTCTGAGTTCTGACCGAAGAGGAAAAAGTGAACGTTGCTTTACTAAAAGCAAATTGGAGGGATTGGCTTGAGAGATGAATTCGGACTTGGGTCGGTTATAATTCATTAAGCCCGTTTGCTTTCTATTCGTCACCTACCTTTGGGCTTTTATTGTTTTGTAACCCACCAGCTTTGGTTTTATTTTTCATCATATTGGGCTGCTGCTTTGTTTTTCTTTGGCCTACAACACTTAATCAAATTTAATTAAAAAATAATTGGTTAATTTACCCAATAAAATAATATTTGTCATCATCAATTAATTTAGTTAATTTCTTAATTCAACACCATTTGATTTGTTCTTCTTCGTATCTCATTCTGTGTAACTGCTCAAGCATCCACACTTTAACAAAATAAAAAAATGAATTCCTTAAAAAAATGAAGAAAAAACAGGAATTGAGAACAAAAATGGCGTACGAAGTGTAAAGGCAAACAATTGAAAAAGAAAAATGCAGCAACGATGAGGAGAATTCACAGCCGAGAACGATGATGAGCCAACAAGAAAGAAGAACAAACAAGCACTATTTAAGTGTCTTTTTGCCATGGCTAACATGAAATTTTTTTATTTTTGTTTCGAAAATTTGTAACTTTTACTATTATTTAATCGTGTCTAATTAAATAGTTTTAATGTATTAAAAATTATACTTCAAATAATATCTACATACTTTTAATACATGACGAAGACCGTCAAAAATAATAAAATAAAATTTTATATATACAAATTGAATACATTATTTTTGCATGATTATAACATTTCAAAAAAAAAGATGCAATACTAAAACAATCCATTATTTATATTAATAAACAAAAATAATACAAAATATCAATTTAGTTCTAAACTTCTTTGTAATAGCAAATAAAATTTACTCTAAGATCTTTTAAAATAAACATAACTAAAGATTGAACCAATAGTTATGAAATGCACCAACTAAGTGTGTGGCATTTTTCCAAAGATAGCAAGCACTTCTCATAATCATGTTGGCAAGATATGATGACAATGCTTGAAGATTATCAGAAAGAACTTTGTGATACATCTTCCCTTTTATTTTTAACTTTTTCCGAGTTGCAGGCTCCAAACTCTGACACAAATGAACAAGGAAAGAATTTTTAGTAACACCCAATTTCACATTGATGGTAATCAGTGGCTAAGAGAAGGGGGTTGAATCTTAACCCCTTTTTGCTGAATTTTAATCTCTGAATTTTCAATCAAACTTTAGAAGATATTTCTGCTTTTGCCTCGTGTCGAGTTAAGAGACACTTTTGTTTTGTCTCGTGCCAAGTTGAGAGACACTTTTGTTTTCATCTTCTGATTTAACAAAAATAGAGAAAGGAGTAGAGAAGAAGAATTAACACCAGATATATCCTGGTTCAGCCACTAGGTGCAATGTGGCCTACATCCAGTCTCCATCACAACAATGATGGAATTTCACTATCTCTTTTTCAATATTACAAACACCAATTTCTCCCTAGGAACTACCAATTCCTATCGGGAACAAATCCAAATTCTATCCCCAATCTGAATTTGACTTGGACTCAAACCAAGCTTTCAACCGCAAAGTGCTAACTCAACTTGTAAGGGAATCCCACAGGATCATGACACACAACAGATAGATGTACAAAGAAACTCTGAGACATCTCTGGCTTTTTCTCTAATTTTAATCATTGTCTTTTTTCTCTCACTGGCTTTTTCTTACAAATCTCACCATGTTTGCCTTTTTCACCATGAGACTCAAACAGACAAAACTAAGAAAAAGAAAATAAAATGAACACCATTGAAGGAGAAGAACTCAGGAAGCTTGGGTAGCTATGAGAACTCTGTACTTTACATTTGCTCTACTTGATCTCAACCATTGGCTGTTCACCCTTAATATAGAAGGGGAAGCTTTCAAGGTTGAAACTGGTTCAACTAAGCAACTTCTTCTCCAACCAAAAACTGCAGCGGTTCGGACAAAGAAAAGAGAGAGGAAAAACCGAAAACTAACATGCATGTACCTCTCTCAACCCTTTTCATCAAGCTTTTTCAATCTAAACCTTTGATCTTGTCTTTGGCTCCAAAAAAGAATTCGGACCCTTGATGAACTCCTGACCTAGGACAGCTTCTTGCCTTCCATTTTAGCTTCTTCCTATGCGTAGCTTTAGAGGCTATCTTCTTTCTTTGATGAAGAAAAATAGAAATGAACTTTTGCACCTCAGATTTGCTCCTTCACCGAAACAAATTGTTTCTTTTTTTGGCATCAAAATCTTGAAACCATCTTCCAAAATCTTTCCTTCCGAAGTAAAGATCTTCCTTTCTTCTTTATAGCTTTTTTCTCCTGTAGGCTTTTCTGATAACTTCTTCAATTTTCTTCTCTAATAGATGTGACCGAAAGACAAGAGAGAGGAGAGAGAAGAGAGAAGCTTTCAATGCACAATAAACTCAATTTAATTTTGAGTTTCGGTTACCAAAGAGAGTAATTAACTAAGTTGAATTTTGAATTCCAATCACAAGGGGAGTAGGTAAACGAGGCTTGCTTTGAGAACCTTTGGGTTCCTTTCCTTGATCCTTCAATATTGGTCTATGGGCTTGTGATATGGGCCACTTTCATTTCAACATACAGCCATTTATGTTTAAACTAATTTTTTGCACAAAGCTTAAATTCAAATAATAAGTTGGGTTTATGTTGCTTCTGGCCCAATAGGAAATCTGCACACTAAGATAGCATTTGATTTCGGAGACAGGACATAGAGACATGGACAATACATATTTAAAAAGTGTTTGGAAGCAGAGACATGGACACTGAACACATTGTCTCCGAGACAGTTTTTTATACTTTTGTATCCACTCTTTTATGAAGGACAATGATGGACACATGATTTGAAAGAGTGGACACAGACTTTTTTTATAAATTTTGTTTTTCTTTTTGTTTATAGATATTTTTTATTATTCCACTGTTACCCCTTCTTATTTTTCCTATTGTGTTGTTCTCGGAGAGGTATTTTCTTCTCATTGCTCTTTCTCTGTCTCTGCGTTCTCCTTCTTTCTCTTTTTTTCAGGTACTCTCTCTTTTTTGTAAAATTTTTTATTGCGCTGGATAATTCCTTCTTTCTTATCGTTCTTACTTCAATACCATTTTAACCTTGTATTATATTATTTGATTTATAATAAACATAATAACAAAAATAATTAGTCTTAAAATTTTTAAAAGATAAATATTATCAAAGGTATAATTGATCTTTTAAAATGTTAAAAAATAATTTATAAGTTGTAATTAATTTTATATAATTTAAAAAAATCAGTTTTTAGATAAAAAAATTAGTTTTCTAAATAAAAATAGATTTTTATGTACAAAAACTATTTTTTTATGTAAAAACGGATTCTTTTTTAAAACTGATTTTTTTATTTAAAATTAATTTGTCTTATTAACTTAAACAAAATTTTTTCTTAATCAAACTCAAATTTATTTTTTTGTTAATCTTAACCATATGTATTCGTACATATTAATAATAAATTTAAAAATAAAATAAATATATTTATAAATTTTATTTTAATATAAATACTATTATATATTTTTTATTAAAATTTTTGGCATCTTCAAACATTTTTTTAAGTTTGTCTGTACTTTTACGTACTCTCATTCTCTATTAAATTAGTTTGTACTTGATATAGAAAATTTGGAATTACATGGCTATTTTAGTCATTTCATATAATATTTTAGTCTTATCCATGTGTATTCAAACATAATACTGGACATTACATTAGCGTCTTGTACATCGTATCCAAACACAATACACAAAGAATAATTTTTAGTGTATCCGTCTTATTGTCTCTGTCTCAGTGTCATATTCTATCATGTCTCTAAAAACAAAAACAAACGCAGTCTAACAAATATATCAACCAAACAATGGGAAGAAATTTAAATAATTTCCTAATTTTTATTTTAATAATGTTTGATTATCATTTTAATTAGATTCAAGTTTTTCAAATTCAACACACATGATGCACTGTATTTAAATCAATATATAGGAAACTGAAAATATGAAACTATGTAAAGTTGCAATTGATCAAACAATTCATTCAAGGTTCATATATTTGAAGACCATCAACTTGATGCAACTTCTCTTGCTACTTTTTAAGTAAATCTATGTATTCTTAATATATAAAAGTAAATGGATAAGTTTATCCACATTATTTTTAAGATATTTTTTTTCTACTAATGCTATGTCAGTAACATCGTTTACTTGACAAAACTTTAGAATCAACCACTCAATTTTTGTCAAATCAATTATTATTTCTAAATCAGCAAAAAAATAAAATATACAAAAAAATATAAATAATAGAAATAAATATATGTAAATTAGGCTACAAAATTACCATTGACAATAATTAAAAATTCATGATGTCTAACCAAATTTGTAACCTACAAGAATCTATATCCCTATATTTATTATATTTTATCGTTATAAACAATACAATAAATTTATAACCCCAATAATTAATTTATTAATTTCTATAAATAACTCATTAAATGTAATAAACATTCATATTACAAATGTCATAATAATCTATTAATCATAATAAATTTTACGTTACAAATATTCAAATTTCATACTATTTGAACTACTTATATAAGTCTCTTATCATTATTTCTTCAAATAACATCAAATTTAGCACAAGAAATTTATTTTTGCACTATACAACATCTCAAACTTACTCAATGGAGCATCATTCTTTGAACAATATCACCAAACAAATAAACAATTAGTTTATCAAAGTTTGCGTGATTCGTCTATGAAAAACATTAACACCCACAAATGAAGAAGAGTCTCTTTACTTAGAAATGATTATATTAGATGAAAAGGTACAAAACAGACATATTTATTGTATTTTTAAATTGAATTTACGAAAAAAATACTTTAATTATTTTTGCTTTTTATATTATTTTATAATACTTTATATATAATTGTATTTTAATATCGTTAAAATTATACTTCTTTCGATATGCTATTCATTGTTCCTTTTATAATAACTTAAAAAAAATGTAATCAATTTTTTTAACTAATTATTAACTATGATTTATTAACATTGCACGAAATATCTCTTCATGTAATTATAAAGAGAAATATGATGAAAAAATTCAAACATTTGTTACAAGAAGGAAAAGTCTATACTATAAAAAATTTAAAAATAGAAGATGCAAATGATTTGTATATACCAATTAAAGTTACAATGAAAGTAAACATTTTACTCACAACTGTTGTGAAAGAAATTAAAGATTCAATTTTGAACATTTTCTGTCACGGCCCAAAATGAGCCATGATTGGCGCTTAGGAAAATAGTTCCCTAGCAAGCCTAACAAATTCGAATATAAGATAAATAAGAAGGTTACAAATAATTTTTGATAAATTTACACTTTTTAGAACGAATAATTTCATATTTAAACACCAATGAGTTATAGCTCAAATGGCATAGTCTCCACATACTCAATTAAGAGATTACAGGTTCGAGTCTCCTATTTTTGGTAAAAAAAAATTTCATATTTAAACAAAAATAAATAAATAAATAAATATAGATGGATCCTGCCTATGACATATGGAGCAACAAGAAATAGATACCCATTACAGATCATTACTCATGAAAAGAATGACTCACATACTCAAATACTTATTCCTGAAAAATATACAGATCATTACTCATGAAAAGAATGACTCACATACTCAAATACTTATTCCTGAAAAATATTTTTAGAAAAAAAGGGAGTAAATTTTGCAATTCAGTGACTAGACAATACATCTATAATCAACATAAGACCATATAAATATTATTATCAAAGTAATTTTAATTAGAAAATAGTTAATATATAATAAAAAGTGAATCAATAAGAGAGTTCTCATACAGAAATCAAATCAAAAGTCCACACTTGGGTGGCTCCACCTCTAAGAATAGCCCTTTCCTCTAGTGTGTCCATACGAAATAACAGATCCAACGTGTGGCCTACACGTTAGGCTAGTAACGCCCCTGCTAGCTGAGGTCTGAGTCAGATGCATCTAGGTTAACGTCGTAACCGCCGTTAACTATGGTTTTCTAATATGAGCCTCCCAAACCAATTCAAAACATATAATTTCGAATATAACAAATTCTTCAATCTTTCAAACATGAAGTATCGAATTAAATCAAATAATACTTTCTCATTCAAATCCTATTCAATCATATTTTTTCAATTTTAAAGCATTTCAAATATATTTCACAATTTCAAAATAAGTGAGTACCAACAAAAACTTCAATGCTTCAAAAATACATATTCGAGTGAAATCAAATGTTTTAAAATAATATAAAACTTTTTCAAACATACATATGGTCTCATAAAAACATATAGTCTCATGTGCATATTAAAATGAGCTTAACAAGGCTAAATATTTAGTTCTAATAAATTGATTATTAAAATTAATTTAAAATCCTTTGATAGTACTCTTTGTAAGTATAACTAAGTTCAACGCACCGTATATCAAAATAATTATAGACGTAAAACCAAACAATTATAAATGTAAGGCCTACTCACAACTTAGTCCCAAGGAACAGAAGAGACCAAACCCGGAGTGCCAAAGTAAAGGGTACGAAAGAGCGCAGAACTTGGATTGGTGCAATGGTAGTAACTTCAATTCTTACGGTAGCAACAATGGCAACAGCACCAGGAAAATGCAGTAGTCTCGAATCGAATAAAAAGACAAATGCAAATATAGTTATGACAATCCAAAACAGAATAGAGGTGGAAAATAAATCAGAACAAGAGCAAGGCAGAAAAATAAAATGGTGACAGAGATAAGGTGAAAATGGAACAGACCAAGGGAAGAAGTTAGACCAGAACAGTGGCAAGACAGTATTGCCGGCACGTTTGGAAGCTCCAGCGTGTTTTCCAGCAACAGTAAGAGTGGCACTGGTAAAGTAAGACAATGGTGGTATCAGGTCCTCTTCTCCGACAGTAGCATCAGTAACTCCAACGAAAATAGGGAGGCTAGGGGTCAACCACGGTGGAGTAAGGTAGGGGCTGAAGTAGCTTCGGGTGCACCAGCGGTGAGCTCCGGCGACGACAACAACAAAAACCTCCATCGTCACCTCCGCTCGTGATTGCCACCCTCCTTCCCTCTATCTTGTAGCTTTCTCATCCTCTCTTGTTCTCTGTGCTTCCCGCTGCAGCGATGACATCTCCCTCCGACGGTGGTTCCTTCGGCGACGACGAAGCCATGCTTCCTCCCTCTCTCATCGCGTCTTCTCTCTTAATGTCTCTCTTTCTGGTTTGTTCTTCATCTTTCCCTCTCCCCTTTGGGTTCGTGCTCGTCATTCTCCTCTCTCAGGTTTGAACCTCTCTCGCTTTCTCTCTATGTCAACGACGACAGCAGCTCCAGCCCCGCTAGCCCGCTTCCTTCTTTTCTTTCTTTCTACTCTTCCTTCTTTCTCTCATCCACTCTCTCTACTTCTCTTCTCTTATTTGGGGGACTGTGTGTTGGTAATTTAGGAAATTAGGGTTAGGGTTTGGTTTGAAAAAGAGAGGAGTAAGGGTATTATAGAGATTTTACATTTCCTAACACTATTTTAAATTTACATCACTTGAAACATTGTCTGAAAGAGTGGGTCAAAAAAAATATTAACAGATAATTTCACTTTATACTATTTTTCAATTATTCTTATTAAAAATAACTTATCCAAAAAAAATTCTACACATTTTTATTCTTTTTATTGTAGATGTTATTGGAAAACTGCATGCACCTCAAGAAATTATGGAGAAAGAAAACCATACAAATTCAAGACACATCTTCAAAAGAAGAACATGCATGAAAAGATGGAACAAAAAACACAGTAGAAAGTGCATACAACTCAACAATTCATAAAGAACATGTCTTCACAAGAATCTACGACAGAAAGAAGAAAAAAATTGTTGTTATGTGAAGGAATAGTGATAAGAGACTTATATATGTAGTTTAAATGGTATGGAATTTAAATACTTATAACGTAAAATTTATTATGATTAATAATATTATTATGACATTTGTAATATGAATATGAGGAGGGCTAGGGGCAGTAACTTTGTGTTTTGTAACCATCAATTGGCCATCAATAGTGTTTTTAATGGTGTGAGATTAAATCCAATGGTGTGGGATCATTCAATTTTCTTTTGATGGTTAAATGCTGGCCAACTTTTTAAAAAGTTGTTGGCCCCCTAGACTTTTCTTATGAGTATTTATTACCTTTAGTGGGTTATTTATAAAAATTAATAAATTAATTGTTGCGATTATAAATTTATTGTATTGTTTATAACGGTAAGATATAATAAATATAGGAATATGAATTCAATGTATTTGTAGGTTACAAATTTATTAGATTCTATTTTTTAGTTTTTTATTTGTATATTTTATTTTTTTGCTGATTTGGAAATAATAATTGATTTGGCAAGAATTGAATGGTTGATTCTAAAGTTGTGTCAAGTAAGCAATATTGCTGACATGACATTAGTAGGAGGAAAGAAATGTCTCAAAAGTAACGTGGTGTATGCTTATGTATCTATTTTTATATATTAAGAATAGATTCTTAAAACTTTATTTATTTCGTGCAACACACTGGTTTTATTACTCTAGTTAATTATTAAATCCTAGACTACAAAGTGCTAGCAACTGCTAATACTAAGATTTATCAGCCTGGCAATGCACTTCCCCACTCTTCTATACTTCCCTAATCAGCACATATATCAAGGACATGAATATTGAACGGTGAACACTAAGTCACTAACCATTACATCTGACAACCCAATTGCATCACCCTACTCTATGGGTATTACTAAATATAATCAACTAATTAGATCTTCTGCAAATTTGAGTATTCCTGAGACTTGATTCTTATTTTGTTTCCATTGTGTTAATCTTCTATTCGTAAACATACATAAATCTGTCATGTGTTATGTGTAGCCTATGGTTCATCCTATGGAATTCCTTATTGCTGTAGGATCAACCAGATACCCTTCTTGATTGCAGCATATATGGAAACCACAATTCTTCAAGACTGCTCTTACTTTTGCCTTTGATGATACTTCAGATATCCGAAATGAAATCCGTAAGTGATTCCAATAACGAACATTGTTGAGGTGCCACATCAAATGACTGCATTTCATCCTACTCAACCACACATGACTTGAGTCCAGTGCTTCACAAACTCTTTTTTGCTCAAATACTTTTGTATCGTTGATGAAAATTTCATAAGCACATGCAAACATGCTGGTTGTGGAAGCGCCTTTCTCCAACTCAATAACTGCACCAAGAAACAACTTGGCTGGCTTACCATACAAAATTGAAGCCATCTCAAGATTAATTGATCCATTAGTACTTTGATGATGAAACCAATCCGGGATCTTGCTGCCGGGAAGCACAAAATCACCATTAACAAATACCAGATAAGTATCACTATCAGGTCCCTAAAGCGGAAACAAGAAACGATTATGCCATGATATTTTGTAGGAAGAATACACACAAGATATAAATACAGTGAGCATTAAGCACCAACCTCATTGTAGAAGAGATTTGTTAAGTGGAATTGGACCTGTTCATTAATCAGTTTATGGCAGTTAATGAAGCTCATTTGTTGAAAACTTGAGAGATCCTCAGCAATAACATTTGATGGGCTGGACAACATTGTAAAACTTTCCAAAGATCTACAATCACTTATGTCTAAATATTTTGTATTTGGTGGAAGTTTTGGAAGCTCCTGAAGCTTAGAGCAGTAACTAAGATTAAGAGTAGTAAGGTATTGCAATTTCTGAATGCTACTGGGGAGATGTTCAAGGTTCTGGCAAGAATCTAGGAATAAGGATTTTAGCCCAACTAGGTATTCAATTGATTGAGGTAGTTCTTTTATAGCTGTTCCTTGGAGAAGGATTTCTTCAAGATGTTCCATATTCTCAACGATCTCAGGAAACTTTCTTAGCTTTGAGCAGCCAGTAAGGAGAAGATTGCGAAGAGACTTTAACTTGAAACGAGTTGGAAGGGTATTGAGATTGGAGCAGAACATAAGGTTTAAAGTAACAAGCTTATTAAGAGTTCCTACAGATTCATGTACCCTAATTAGACTTTTACAATTGTCTATGCTGAGACTCTCAAGGTTCGGGACCATTGACATGTCTGGAATTTCAGTGAGGTGTTCACAGCAGCTAAAAGACACAAGTTTCAAGTCTCTGAATATCTGAGGAAAACAAACATCATCAGTAAAGTGACAAGGGGAAAAAAATAGATAATTAGCTACATAAAAATGACACAATCTTGAAATGCTTCAAAGAACAATACGGTTAATTCTATACCTTTGCTCCCTTCCACAAATGTTTGATGTGGCTATGACTCATGTTTAAAGAAACTAATCTCCTTGGATGGAAATTTGGTGGCAGAGTTGAAGATGGGTATCCCGGCCAATCGATTAGTCGTAGCTCATCAGAGAGATACTGAATTTCATCAGTAACAAGTGCATTGTTGATCACAAGAATTCTAAGTCTTTTCATCTTTGCAAAGGCTTTACCATTTATGTTATCCGGTTCTGGTAAGTCAAGCTTTATGCCTTCAATGTTGTTAGTTCCCTGGTGGGAGACATAACATGACAACAAACAATGGACGTTAATGTAATGAAGTCTGATATTTAACATAAATGTTAAAGAAGATAAATATACCGTGTTCTGGTTTAATACATGAAGTATATCTTCATGAAACCATAGCCTACTACGTTTTCCAGGCTCTTGGGGAGATTCTTGGCATACAATTTCTTTGCCCATTTCCTGTAGCAGATCATGCATCCAAAGCTTGTTCAGTTGCATAGTGATGAGAGACTTATCCATTAGAACTCCAAAGCCATTATCCGAGTGCAGGTCACAAGCATCAAGTATCATTTTCACATAGTCTTTGTCCTCTCCCTTGAAGAAACATGCAATATCCAGAAAAATGGCCTTTTCATCCTCTTCTAACCCATCAAAGCTGATTTTAAGTACTGCATAGATTTGTTTATTTGGAGTTTTTTTCAGTTTAGCTAGCGCACTTATCCACTCGGCTCTCCCTCTACCACACAGGTAAGCCCCCAAAACTGTTAGTGCTAACGGCAAGCCCTTGGCATAGTTTAATATTTGGGAGGACAACCCCTCATAATTTGATGGAGGACATGGCTTTTTGAAAGCAAACCAACTAAAGAGTTCAAGAGCATGTTCATGGCTTAATTCCTTCACCTTGTAGTTAGTTTCCACATTGTGAGAAATTAGCAAATGCTCATCTCTAGTTGTTATGACAATCCTACTTCCTGATCCAAACCAACTGCAGTCTCCAACCAATGACTCCAGCTGCTCCAATGAATCAGCATCATCAACAACTATGAGAACCTTTTTGCAACAGAGCCTGTTCTTTATCAGATTAATCCCTCTATCTTTATTGCCTACTTTGAAATCTCTGCGGCTTAAAATCTCTGAGAGAAGAGTTTCTTGTAGTTGAACTAAGCCATGCCTTTGGCTTGAAATTTCTCTAACATTTGCAATGAAGGCACTACCCTCAAACAGATGAGAAATATGGTTGTAAACAGCCTTAACAAGTGTTGTTTTTCCTATTCCACCAATTCCATGAATTCCTATAGCCCGAACACCACCTGATCCAACTTCTAAGAGTGATTTGATATCTTCAGTTAGTGAATCCAGCCCAACAGGATGCTTAGCAACATTGAAAGGTATGCGGTTCAGTTTATTCATTATCTCTTCAACAATTCTCTGCACAAACTTTGATTCCTGCCTGCCATTTGTTAATGAAAGAAATTTCTTACTATCTACAAAATGATAACTCTAAAATGGAATCTATAATCATTTATGAACACATGCTGGAGAATTCTAATCAATAACTTAAGAGGATGTGTCTTGGTTCTCCTAATAAGCCAAATCATTCTTTCCTGTGATTAAAGATTTAAAAGCATGTATGTTTGTTAGGCATGCTGTCATTGTATGAGAATTTGTAAAATTTGATGGCAACTTGATAATGAGCCCTTTAGCAATTATTAACATATAAGGAGAATTATCATCACTTCACTATTGTATGATTAACAAAGTCAAAGAAAATATCTCTCTGTGTCTGTTCATTTTTCTAGTTCAAATGCATTTTCATGTAGTAAAATGTGATTATAAAAATTGATTCCTAATTTCACCCACTACATCTAGTGGCCAATAATTTTTACTTAACTAAAAAATATAGATGATAGCAGGAGGGTTAAATTACTTTTGAACTCCTATAACTTCACTCAGTTTTCAATTAGCTCTTTATAGTTTAATGTGTAAACAATTTTTATACAATATTGAGACTTAATCACAATTTTTAAGCTGTTACCTAGTTGAAAAAAGTTTGTACTTAGTGCAATTAAAAATTTTTTTAACTATATGAAAGTAATTGAAGTTTAACGAAATTCTAAAGATCCTAGACTAATTATACACAAAAAAAGGAGTACCAAAGGAATGATCCTCTTGGCCTCTTTAGTAGGACACATACCCATCTCCTAGATGCCACCCATACAAAGTAGAAGCTTGATATAGAGCTGCTTTCCACCTTTTCACTTTGTTGATATCATCCCTGAACTTCTCTTCATGTTTTGCTAAATATTCTGCAAAACTTCCATGTTGACCTCTTAGTTGAAATGGATTCACATTATAAAAGACTGGCAAAACCAGCTGCCCCTTGGAATCCTTGCACTCAAGGATCTTAACGAGTTCATCCAAGCAAGAAACCGAAGATGCATAGTTTTCGGAGAATATGACAACCGAGATCCTAGAGCCTTCAATAGCTCTGAGAATTGAATGTGAAATCTGCTCTCCCTTTTCAAGCTCCTTGTAGTCTATGAAGGTATTAACTCCCTTTTGGCATAGAGCATGGTAGAGATGGCTTGTGAAACTCCTACGTGTGTCAACCCCTCTGAAGCTCAAGAACACATCATACTTCCACTTGTAGGATTCAAAACTCAAAGCCATTTCATCAGTCTTAGGATTTAGAATTTTTCTTGTTTTCAACACAGCACAAATAGTCTCTTGAGAGATCTATTATATGAACTGCAGAGTGATACACAGGTGAATATGGTGCAGGCCTTTTTAAAGAGGTTCAAGACACTATACATGCCATATAAGATAGACAGAGATAGAAAGAAGGCTTTGGATTTGGGTTTTGGCTTTCCTACAACTGCATCTTGTAGTTTTCTTCATTCAAATAATTATTTTCCTACTTTGATGGGTTTTGGCTTGTTATGACTTGGATTTTCATGGGATATTGTAATCTTCAAAGCCATGTTTCGAAAATATCAAAGCATATTCATATATTTACGATGACATCCATTTGGCATTTATGTAGTGATAGTAATATGCAATTTCACTCATTAGAAAAATAATCACAAAATGCATCTCATAATTATTTTTGAGAGGGCTACAAAATCCAAAGCCTAGAAAGAAAGGTTGGTATACGATGGGAACTTCCATTATCCATGCCAAGCAGCCTATGCCATTAGAACATTAATTATCTCACATGTTAAATGTACTTCACTCCAAATATTTGAGCTGCACTAATAAAAATTACACCCGTTTCAGAATGTTGAACATAAACTGGTCTAGCAAGTAACCTTAATGCAAACTTAATTGTATGTATATTTTAGTATCTAGTTACAATATTTTGACCCAAAAATGTTCAAGATTCCATCAAATTTCTCTCTAATCTTTGACCACTCATCCTCAATGTTTGCTTTGGTAGCTTTTGCTGATTCTTGCTCTGATCTCAAACGTGGCCTTTGCTTCCTCAATTGATCTCTTTGATCTTTCAACATTCTTCCTTCCTCAAAAGTTTCTCTTTTCTTACTAAGGGCAGTGTCCCTAGTCACTTCAGAGATGGAGATACTATATTTAATGGTTTCCAATTGCTGTTCAAGCTCTTTCTTTCTTTGTTCTAAATAAACCAACTGGCTGCAAAGATCAATTTCTATGGATGAAAATTCACTGAACTGGTTCTTGTTAGCTATCAAACTATCTTCCAATGTATCTAAGTTTGAAAGACCTGCAGTTGATGACTCAAGTTTCATACTTGCGTCAATGTAATCACAACTCCACTGATCAAAATCTGTTGAAAGTTGTAGTAATAGAGATTTTAAACACAAAGAGACATCAGAATCTGTGGACAAAGTGGAGAGACTTTCTAAGGCAGCTTTCATGGAAGAAAATGACCCCGAGGACAAAAGTTGATGAAATTGTTTGGAGAGGAATTCCTTGAGTGTTTCCAATGCTTTCTCAGTTTCTTCACTAATTTCAGGATAAGCTAATTTGGAATCATCTCTGGTATTTCTTGAAGTTAAAGATGATAGAGCAAAGGTCTCAGCATGGAGGGTAGCATAAAATTCTTCCATATTGTCATTGAAGTCAAATTGACTTGTATTATGTGCCATTGGAAACACATCAAGCTTATTGCTCTTGGTTTCATTTTGCAGCTCTTGTTCCATTTTTATGGTAACAATGGGAACCTGAGTAGTAGACTGGTCAATTTTACAATATACCAAAATGTGGATGCATTAAGAATGTTAAAGAAGAAATAAAGCAAGTTTTACCTCAGGTTCTTCCTTTGGCTCCTCCAGGACATTATCCATTTTCAACCCTACTTTCTTCTGAGATAGCAAATCCTCCTTAATGGCATTATCAAAGGCCTTTGTTTTCATTTCTTTGGGAGGAACTAGAGCCCTATCCATCATAGGTCCAACTTCTGTAACAAAAGAATTACTAAGCTGCTTAGTGCTTACACAAATAGTCTAATTTAAATGAAACTACAAAGAAATCAAAACTTTTAATCCTTCTTTTACAAGGCTTATGGTCATTAGTTTATTTTCTTTATCATTGATTCCTGTCCATGATTGCTGATGTTGTAATCTAAAATATGGTTTTCATAATCCTAGGATATATATTTCTATATACTTAAGAAGCTAATTATATGAATATTTAGGTTAGATGTTTTCTGATGCAAATTCCACCTATCATACAATTATTCTCAGTTAAGCACAAGTTCATACGTTCATACTTCATAGTGATATATAGGAAATATTCATTGTCAGCATTTTATATTGTTTTCATGTTAAAATATTTTGTCATTAGGTTATTTAACATCAAGATTTCAAGGTTTGCAGAATTCTAGGTACTTTTTTTTTCACTCTTACCTTTGCTTTTTGATGTGTGGTAATCATGATGAGAGAGGAGTAGATTCTCATTCATACTATTCAACTGACATTCTAATAGCATTGGATCCCAAACCACATCATCATATTGCTTCAGTTGCAACAATGGCAACTCCTTGCTTTGATGCACTACATCAGCTGACATTATAGCAGTAGCTTTTCCATTTTCCTTTGCCATGCATCCATCACCTTCGAGCGCTTCGGCATTTATTGAATCTGGATGTTGTTTCCACTGTTCATCTGGTATTTCATAAAGCCTCAAATTTCTAGCCAATGAACAGCAATCACTTCCTGTGTTATCCAAGGAATCATTAACATTACCTTCCCTGATATCACTAGAATTTGAACTTGAGTGCAACATCAAATTTTGTGTCTTGACATCCTCATCATCCTTATACTCATGAACTCCACAATAGTACACAGTCACTTCTGCATCTTTGCTTGCATCTATGATTTCACAAGTAACTTCAACATAATTTTGTTCATGCAGTAAATAAGTATTGAAATCCATTACATCTTGATGATATAGCCATGTGAGATCACCGATCACCGAAAGGAACCTCTCTACTCTATTGGATGCTTTCTGTCCATTAATAGATAGCTGGACTTCACAGGAGAAAAAGCCAGTAATTTTATTTCCTAGTCCAAAAATAAAACACAGAGCAATTCTTGGGAATTTCTGGCCAATCCAAAATGAGATAGATCCTCCTTCACTCTGGTAGTTGAATGGCATTTTCATCTTTGGCCTTGGTGCTATAACCTCAAATTTGAATGTCTTAGAGAAACCCTGTAACAGATGAACCCTGACTTAAAATTTCTCCCAAATAAACAGAAAGAAATGGATTTAAAAGAGCTAGAGTTCTACCTGGCTTAATAAGAAGTCCAATGATTGTGATTCCAAACGGGTGCAACTAGTAGCATCTATGTGTTCTAAATTGGGAGGAATCCCAGAAATATGTTGAAGTTTCATGCAGTTAGCCATGTAAAGCTCCTGCAAGCTACAAAGTCTATTGAAGCATTTGGGAAGGGTTACAAAATGGTTTCTAGAAATGTCTAAGGATGCAAGGTTGGAAAAGCAACTAAGGATATGTAGGTCTTCATCTGATAGATTGCAGTCACTTAGTTCAAGGTTTTCCAACAAAGGGAAGCCATATGACGAATGGATGCTAGGAGAGATTGGATCTAGACATGGTGGTGATGGTAGTAGCTCTAGATTTGGCGAACCCTTGTCGGATTCTGCTGGCATAGTTGAGCAATTCTGTGTGCTGAAACTCCTAAGCTTCTTTGTAAATAGTTGAAGTTGTGGACAGCCAGACATATCAAGTAACTGAAGATTTGGCAACATATCAATGTTTATAGGAAGTTCCTTTAGATTTGAGCAACATTTCAGCACTAAAACCTCAAGGCTGCTGAAATTGATGATACAAGAAGGCAATTCTTGTAATGCAGTCTCTTCCACCTCAATAATTCTCAAATTTTCCATTTCTCCCAACAATTCTGGAAACTTCTCAAGTTGAGAACAACCATTAAGAGCAATGCATCCTAAAGATGGCAACTTTAGGACACTTGGTAAGTTCTTCAGTTCAGTGCACCTTTCAACACCCAAATAAACAAGCTTATCAAGTGATCCAATAGATTCATGAATATCAACCAAACTTGTACAATCTTCGAGAATCAATTGCTCCAAATTTGGGATCCCAGAAACATCAGGTATTTTCGAAAGGGACTCACAGGAGCTGAAATTCAGAGAAGTCAGATATGCATACTTCTGCAAAACAGAAAAAGTTGTCACTGCTTAGGAAATATAAAAGCAACATATAAACAGGAATAGGAAAAGAACAAATATAAACAATCTTTGTACCTTGAATGACTCTTCCAGTGTATATAGATGACTGTGCTGCAGTTCCAGCATTACAATTTTCTCAGGAAGGAAATCAGATGGTAAAGATGGTGAAGGGTACTCCTTCCAGTCAAGCAGCCTTAGATTTCTTGGTAGATGTACATGGCCTCCAGAAAATTCAGCATTACGAATTATTAGCATTCTAAGGTTTTTCAACTTCCTGAAGTCTTGATCACTTAGCTGCACCTCTTGCTTTTCTGGTAGGTCTAGCATTATACCTTGAATCTTTTCACTTCCCTTGACAAATTTCCATGTGAACAAAGAGTCAAGCATGTAAGAATCTGGTTAAAAATCAACATGTATTTTATATTTTTAAATGACAGAAAGGTTTCTGTTTCATTGTCACATTATAAGGGGGGAAAAAAAGGAACAAAACAGAAGTTAGCAGCCAGAGAGATATAAATCTTACCATCCCTTCAGTCAGTACTTGAAGCACATCCTCATAGTACCATAACCGGCTGCGATTTGCAGGATCTAGTGGTGATTCTTGCCTAACAATTTCCTTACCCATGTCTTGGACAAGATCATGCATAGACAGTACAAATTTTTCATCCAATGTTATGAGGGACTTATCAACAAGTACTGCAATACCAATTGCTGGGTGCAGATCACAAGCACGCAATGCTTTTACTACATATTCCATTATCTGTCCTTTGAAGAAACAGGCTATATAGAGGAAAATTTCCTTTTCATTTTCATCCAACCCATCAAAGCTTATTCTAAGTATATTCTGAACTTTCCTATTAGGACTTCTCTTGTATTTATCCAACGCAGATTCCCATTGACGAATGCTTCGACCACACATATCAGAGCCTAATACTGTTAATGCTAGTGGAAGACCCTCTGCATAAGCTACTGCACGATTCGCAATGTGGAAATAACTTGCATCAGGCTCACTTCGTTTAAAGGCGTTCCAACTGAATAGTTGAAGAGCTTCATGATGGTTTAATTTCTTGACCTCATAAGTCAAATCAACTTGATGAGCAGTTAACAAATGCTTATCTCTTGTAGTTATGATAATCCTACTTCCAGGACCAAACCAATCCAATCCTCCAGCTAATGCTTGTAGTTGATCCACATCATCCACATTATCGATTACAAGAAGAACTCTTTTTCTGCACAACCTGTCTTTTATGATATTGATTCCTATGTCAACATTTCCCAACTTTGTTGCTTTCTCTCCAAGTATCTCATAAAGAAGCCTTTCTTGTAGTTTGACTAAGCCAGACCTATGGCTTGTATTTTCTCTGACATTCGCAAGAAAACTCGCATATCGAAATTGATCACATAGTGTGTTATAAACAGCTTTGACAATAGTTGTTTTACCAATTCCACCAATCCCATAAATGCCAACCATTCTAACATCATCAGATCCAGGTTCTAACAGTGAGTACACTTCCGATACACGAGCTTGGAGTCCAACAGGGTGTCTAGCTACATTTAGTGGAATGCGATTCAACTTTTGGGATACTTCATCCACTATTGTTTGGATGAATTTATATTCATACCTGGAAGATAATGGAACATCTTATAAGCAAAATGAAATGAATAGTTCTGCAGGCAACAAATCATAAATTTATATTCAAGTGTACTAGTTATATTTGATATATATGGTTTGTTAATAAAAAAAGAAGTGCAGGGGAAAATACCCATTAGTGAAATGCCAGCCAGACAAGTTTGCTGCTTCAGACAAAGCAGACCTCCATTTTCGCACCCTCTCCATGTCATGTTTGAATCTTTCCTCGTGCTTAACAAAAGCTTCTCCATAGCTTCCTTTCTGGTGCCTCACATCTGCTGGACTCACATTGTAGAAAACTGCACAAACCATCTGTCCCTTTTCTTTCCTACACTCAAGGATCTTCACAAGTTCGTCGAGGCACCATCTGGAGGAAGCATAGTTCTTGGAGAATATGATGATGGAGATCCTTGACTCTTCTATTGCCTTGAGAAGAGATGGTGATATCTCTTCTCCAACTCTTAGAGCTTCATTGTCTATGAAAGTGTTGATTCCCCTTTGATCAAGAGCACTGTAGAGGTTGCCAGCGAAAGTTTTTCGGGTGTCTTCGCCTCGGAAGCTCAAGAAAACATGGTAAAACCATCCTTGGTGTGCCATCTTAGCTCACATATGAAACTTTTGGCTGCTTTGGAGTTTGTTTAGGGACACAAAATACAGAGATTGAACAACCCAATAAAATGTTTGGATGAAGTCCTTGTCTGGTCCCTTAGAAACGGTTTATTGGTTCCATCGAAGTCAATGATGATAGTCAAATGTGAATGCGTTATTTTAAAGTCCATGGCAGTAGAATCCACAGTTTGCTTCAGCTGGTATGAGCACATTATAGTTTCTTCCCACAAAGTTTGACTTTGCTATAACAATAATTTCTCAAAAGAATTTTGTATTAAAATAACTCTGAACTGGAGGATCTAGCATGTTGTTGTTTAAAATTAATATATGATCTATGTATCTATATGTGTATGATTTGATCAATGTATCAATAAATATTATATTGGTGCATATGAACATAATTTAACAATTATCAATAGTTAAATAGAATTCAATAATTTCTCCAGAAATTTTGTAATTTCATTGAAATTGAGTATGATACATCTGAATAGTACATTGTTCCACCGAAATTGGTATAGACTACATGGATACTCGGTCTATGCAGGTTGTGCCTCCTTAAAAAACCTCTATGGACGAAAACCCCTGGAGCTTAGGAAAAAATCCAATAGAGGAAAAAGAGTACATCAACCATGCATAATTTAAGGAATAATAAAAAAAGAGCTCAACAACTTTTATAACCTCATAAAACTAAACTCTAGAATAAAGAACACCCTTGGAGTCGGCAAGAAGAAGGGCAGTGAGTTCCGGCGGAGGGTTCATCATAAGAGAAAACGTAGAATTTGAAGAAGAACCCATCTTTGCCAAAAAATCAGCACACGAATTTCCTTCCCTCATGATATGATAGATAGTGACATCCCACTCAAGAAGCATCAACTGATGAATTTCTTCAACAATGTCTGCCAATTCTGGAAAGTCTTCGGCATTGTCATGTATAATCTTGAGAGCCACCATGCAGTCACTTTCACATTCCACCTTTCTGTAACCAGATTGCCATGCCAACCACAAACCGTGCCGGATAGCCATTAGTTCCGCTTCGACACTGCCGGCAAAGCCAATATAGCTGAGAAATTCGGCGACACAGTTGCCATCTTGATCTCTAAGCAAGCCGCCGCATCCTGCTCTTCCTGGATTTCCTCTTGAACTTCCATCCACATTGAGTTTGATGGCCCCTTCGGACGGTGGAACCCAGCGAACCAGCATCCTTTCCCTACAAACACAGTAAAACGTCAACACTCCACATTTCTTGGATACTCAACAATAAACCAGGTTGCTTTCAATCGGTGTTTTTGTTTGGTGCCATTGTGAAATAACATAGCCGAATATTAAGCCATGTGGCTTGTTTGTCACTTTGATGTTTAAAATAAAAATATAAAAGAAAATTATTTTTAAATGCTAAGCTTATATTTAGCCACCAATCCAGTAGGGATTAAGAGACGGATTACAGAATGCAGCTCTATATGTACATGTAAATGTGAATATAAATAACAATGATTCGATAGTTGATTGTCCCACTTTATTTTGTCATATATGTTCTCGACAGTACTAGAGTTGTCTCTCTTATAAAACGTCAAACTAAACATGACCAAAACAAAAATTTAGAAATAATAATGAAAGAACATAGTTATCCAACATACTCAATACTCAAATTTAAAATCACATATTAAGAGAACCAAATATATCGAATATTCAAAGTGCTATTATAATTTTGCAATGAGGGACAACCTTGTGTGCAGAAGACAAAAGCTAAAGTGAGGTGATCGACCTTGACGAAGAGTGTGAACCAGAGAAAGGTTGAATTCGTGAATGAATGTAAAAGTAAGAAACAATGTAACAGTGAAGAAATGCTGAACACTGAAGAATGCCACAGTGACCGATCGGTTTTGATTTTTGACACGTAGCTTGAGGCCGTTATATAAAGTAAGTGAGACGCACGTGCTTTAATTCCGATTACACTTTGTAAAATATCTACAGTTGCCAACCACTTAGATCTTTTTAATTATTAGTGTGTCGGATATTTTTTTCTGATATTTGAGATTAGAAATATTAAATAATGCCGGTAAGTCTTTGTCAAATTTGCCTTTTTTCGGTTCCTTGTCAACTTCAAGTGCTTAAGGACTCGCTCGCTCGATTTTTTTTTAGAAATAAAATAAAAAAAATTTATATTTCTTCAAATATCATTTTTAAATTTTAATTTCTCAAATACAATTTTTTTTTGTTTAGAACAAGTTCGTCTTACCCCCGCAAACTCCCTTTAAATTTTTTGAATTTCACAATTTTACTCTATTTTAATTCATTATCATCATCTCCTAGATCTACAAACAGTATATTTAGGCTCCGTTTGGTTGATGTATAGGATGAGACATAGACACAAAGACACAGACATTAAAGACATAGACATAAAATATTTGTGTCTATGTATTGTGTTTGGTAAAAATAATGAACAAGACACAAATATTTAAAAAAGACTGAATTACCCTTCATTTAACCACAATTTTATCAACACCACTACACACCTATTACCTCAAACGTTACATATGTCATTACAATTAAATTTTTATTTCTTTTCGTATTTTTTTCCTTCTAATATCATCTCAAATTATCATTCAAATATTAAATATACAGTTTTTTTTTTAAAATAGAAAACCAAAGCCTAAAATTTATCAAAGATTAATTAAAATTTAAATAAATAAAAAGTTAAATGTATAATTTTTTTTTGAAAAGAATGGGAGAACAAATTTGGTTATAAAATCTAAAAGAGAAAGTAAAAAAAAGAAATATTTGAAGAGATAAGAGGATAAATTTTGAAAATTTAAAAATTGAATAAGGGTAAAAGAGTAAAAAATTAGTGTCTCACAAGTTGTGTCTCAGTGTCTCATCAAATTGGAGGTACACAAATTTAGTGTCTCCGTGTCCATCCGTGTCCTCCCGTGTCCATCAAAAATTTGTGTCTCACCAAACCAAACAGCAGACATGTGTCACCGTGTTCATGTCTCATTGAGACATGGACATTAACCAAACACTACCTAAGAGTACACAAAAATACACAGACAACAAACATGACTTTTTTAAGAATTTTTTTAATTATAAATTAAAAAAATAAGCCATATTTAACAATGGCAACCATTATCATCGTCTCCAGAAATACACAGGTACACCGGGATAAGCCATATTTAACAAAGATTTTTTAATTATAAATCGTTTTATTTTGAAAAAATTTTTAAATAAATTTTTTCAAAATAAAATACGAATTATAATTAAAAAAATTCTTGTTAAATATGCTTATTCCGGTGTACCTGTGTATTTTTGGAATGGTTGCCTTGTCATTGTTAAATATGACTTATTTTTTTAATTTATAATTAAAAAAATCATTGAAAAAGTCATATTTGTTGTCTGTGTATTTTTGTGTACTCCTATATACTATTTGTAGATTTATATACTATTTGGAGATAATGATAATGGATTAAAATGGATTAAAAACGTGAGATTCAAAAAAACTTAAAGGGAGTTTGCTGGGGGTAAGGCGAATTATAGAGTTCGCTGGGGTGCGACGAACTTGTTCTAAACAAAAAAAAATCGTATTTAAAAATTAAAATTCAAAAATGGTATTTAGAAAAATATGAATTTTTTTATTTTATTTCTGAAAAAAAATCCCTCCTCAAAGTCTCAATCAGTTAGACTTTGTAAGTGCTTGTGTCTTTTACTATTTTTTGCTTAATTATGATGTGAGTTTCTACAATTTTATCGAATTTTTAATTAGGTTTCTATGCTTTTTTTATTTTCAATTGAGTCTCTATATTATATCAGATTTTGTAACTAAGTCCTTTTTTTTTAACCAAAGATAGGAGACTCGAACCCGCAACCTCTTAATTGAGTATGGGGAGGCTATGCCATTTGAGGTATAACTCATTGGCTTTTGTAACTAAGTCCTTACTGTAACAAAAACGTTGAAATTAACCGAATATTATGTTAAATTATACAGAATATTCAATCAAGTGTTAGGCATATTCGCTTTGTTTAATAGAATATTCTGTTAATTGTAATATTTTTGTCACGATAGGGACTTAATTACAAAATCTGATGTTATAGGAACTTAATTGAAAAAAAAAATATAAAGACCTAATTAAAAATTTGGTGAAATTATATAGACCGCCAGAATAATTAAATATTTTTTTTATTGAGTGTGTTCTTTTAGAAAGAAGAATGTTAAAGGTATTCGAACTTATTATTTTTAGTCATCAGATTGAAAATATATTATTGAATTACTATACTAAAAGAATTAAGTTATGGATAAAAATAGTTAAAAACAATAAATTCTAATGACTCTTGAGCATTTCTGTTTAGAAATAATAGTCACTATTATGCTAAATAACATAAGGGGAATGCTAGGGGGACAATGATTTTATTGAACAATATGAACAACCACCAATCAAATCAAAACACACTATACCTCTAATTTAACTCTCTAAATTTTAATATTAAAATAACCATCCGTATACTAGTAAAATGAACATCCGATATATCTATTGTTTATATTGTTTAATATTTTTATTGTTTACCTATACTTTTCCATAACATAATAGTTTTTTGAGGTTAAGACGCTACTGTTTTGAAAATCCATGAGAATAATGGTCACTATATATTTTTTTAAGAGTTTAATTTTAATATATTAATAGTGTAAAAACGTTTTATACAATCGTTTAATCATATTTATTCGTTTGGATAACTATTTACAAAGCCAATATAAATAATAATTATTTTTACTAATGTAGCAATATATTACAATATGACAATATATTAAAATTAAATTTATTTTTTAATTTCTAAAGTTTGTAGAATATTAGGATCGGAGTAGATTTTATGTTCTTCGCTTGACTAAACTAACCAAAAAATAATCATAGCCCATATATACATGCTAATGCAAATGTTAACTTGTCAACTAGTTGAAATTATCAAACTTTGATGGCAATATAGCATTTTTTTTTTGACGAGTCTTTCAGATTTTGGAACAGCATTGAACCAACACTCCAACAAACAACAACATTGACCCATTCACCATGTTTCTCAGTTCATGGTTCTGCAAACTCTCTTCTCCTTGTCCTCCACTTTTTTCTTGAACGTATCTAGGAGTGAACCACCTCTTGACCTTATTTTGTTTATGCATCATAAGAACATCAGTTTTACAAAAAAAATAATTTCTTGATTACCAAAGGTTAGAGTTAGACCAATAAATGTTTAACTCAGAGAGCACGTCATGTAAAGTCATCTTATATTGTTTGACCAAGCATTTAGCAATTTGCATTCTCATTATAAACAAACATAAATCATCACTTTCATCTCATGGCTCTGCATTCTCCTTTCTCGTACGATGTGTTCATTAGTTTCAATGGATTGCCATCATTGTACATTTGTACTCTCTCCTAACTATGATGCTGCTTCTTTTTGTTTAGAGGAGCTGGTCCATATCCTTCACTGCATCAAGGGAAACATTGTGGAAAACATCTCAAAAAGGATTAGACGACATGCGGCTTTGGCTGTTGCTGATCATCCAGTTTGATTGGAGTCCCCAGTGTTAAAGGTAGCTTCACATGATTTAACAGAGGACATGGGCGAAGAAATTGTTCTAAAAAAGTCACCGGAAATACCTGGAAAGCGTGATAGATTATGGTTTTGTGAAGACATAGTAAAAGTTTTAGAAAATAATTAATTAACTACTAAATTTAATTTCTCTACATAAGTTTATTAAAGACTTTGTTTTCACACGTGTTTTTAATTAAGTCATATTTTTATTCTATCATGAAGGGGACTAGTGCCATTAAAATCATGTATCTAGAATTTCTCTTATTTAACAGGGAAATGAAATAGGATGGAAAAGCTTTTAAAGAGATGCAAAATTTAAAAACACTTATTACATCATAGTCAAAAATTAATTACAATATAAAAATGTCATATAAAAATTTTTATTTTTTTGATAAGCAGGTGATATACACCTTCTTATCACTTATTCTCTCTATCATCCACCATCTTTTTGCGTGTTTGAAGTCGTTAATGTTCTTTCCAAAATCAATTTCAGTTTCTTCCAAATTAAATCCCTAAAGTTTTTCAATCACATTATTACCTATTAAAATACAATTTCCTGTAAAAATTATGGAGGTTAAATTTAAAAATTTTAACAACTTCTACTATACAACTCATATAAACTATTAGAAAATAAAAAATAAAAAATAAAATATAAACAAAAATTAAAAAATAAATTTTTAAAAATAATTATTAACTCGTCGTACTAAAATCAATAAATAAGCATACATATGAATATTAAATAAAAAATATTAAAATAATTAAAATCATGATTTATTAGTGTACATATGAGATAATTTAAAAAATACAATAAGACACATAGTTTAAAATTTGATAATATTAGTTATAAAAAATTATTAATTATAGAGATCATATTCATATGTATGAAATTATGAATATTATGAGTACAAAATTATGGATGTTGTTAATATGAAATTATCGATGTTATCGTATGAATTTATGAATATTATGAGTAAATTTATCAATTGAATAAATTAATTTAAGAATTTGACATTTTTTCAAAATCAATTATGAAAAATTTAAAAACATATATGTTAATTTGATAGTTACTTATGCAATAACTAAAAAATAATATGTGTATGGATGTAATATCTAATAAACATGAATTTAATTTTTAGATGTTAGTTATATGTAAGAGAAAATTCTCCCCTCTCCTGCGAGATGCTAAAATGACACTTCTCTCCCCTCTATTTATAAAATATACATTCCCCTCCCTTATAGTTTTAAAAAACCTTCTCTTTAATCCATTTTAAATTTTTTGTGTTAATTAATGTTAACTTTATCCAACTTTCAAAAAAAAATAAATTATTTTTTATAAAAATACCCTTTACAAAAATTTTATTTTTTGTCATTAAATTTTACTTACCAAAATACCCTTTAATAAATTTTTTTATTGATTAAATTGTATTTTTATCAAAATATTTTTAAAAAAATTTAATAATTAAATCATTTTTTTCTAAGAAATCCTTCAATCATTTTTTAATTATTAAATTATGATTTTACCAAAATTTTTGTTAACATTATTTTTATATTTTACTATTAATTTTTTAATATTATATCAGTATATATTAATTGTTATACATATTAACAATGATAAAATTTTTTATTTAATATTAAAATAATATACATTGATATCAAAAAATTAATAGTAAAATATAAAAAAATATTAACACAAATTTTGGTAAAATCATAATTTAATAATTAAAAAATTATTGAAGGATATCTTAGAAAAAAATAATTTATTTATTAATTTTTTTAATAAATATTTTGGTAAAAATATAATTTAATCAATAAAAAAATAATTTATTAAAGAATATTTTGGTAAGTAAAATTTAATGACAAAAGAATAAAATTTTTGCTAAAGGGTATTTTTGTAAAAAATAATTTATTTTTCTTGAAAAATGGATAAAGTTAACCTTAGTTAACACAAAAAATTTAAAATGGATTAAAGAGGAGGTTTTCTAAAAGTTATAAGGGAGGAGAATGTACATTTTATAAATAGAGGGGAGGGGAGTGTCATTTTAGCAACTCGCAGGGGAGGAGAGTGGAATTTTCTCTATATGTAATTATGGATGTTATGTATATGAATTTATAAATGCTATATGTATGAACTTAGTACAGTATAATTATAGATGCACATAAAAAAATTAAATCAGTTTATTACCATACCTCATCAAAGCTAGAGAAGTTTTTCATATTCTCGAAAATTGATTGACGGATAATAATCTTATCGGGTGAGTTTGTCTGTTGTTCAAATTATTCTTCAACTCATTCTTGTAAATTTCCTTGCCCTATTTTAATTGTGGTTGTAATTGAAATAGAGTTGTGATTTTTAGCCAGATAGAATAAACAACCTTCATGATCCAAATTAATAAGAAAAAATCTATTAAACCAAGCTTTCACATTTGCCAACATTTGCAATAATAATAAATGAATTAAAGGAAATAAAAATCAATTACAATTAAAATTATTTAATGAATATTATTACCGTTTTTAATTGTTATTAGTTATTATTGTATTTTTAAATATAACATTCAAATTATAAAAGAAAATATTAAATAGTGATTACAAAAATGTTTAATAGTTAGGGATATGATATTATAATTAATATCATTAATAAGTAGTGCTAATAAGAATATGATAAGTAGATTGATAAGAGAGTGAGATAAAAAATCAAAATATTATTAAATTATATAAATAAAATAAATTATGAAAAATTTTGGCTAATTATGGCTAAAAAATTTTTGTTACTAAACTTTTTCCATAAAAAAATGGTTGATTTTATTGCGCTACCAAATATCTTTCAAGAAATTTAAGAATATTCGAATGGTAGAGATATCGTTCAAAGTATTTTCCATATGATTTTCAACCAAAAGATCTCTTCATACTCAAGTTACCTGAGTATCACCATATGTCTCTCAAGTTGGATAGTTTCAAGGCAAGTATACTAAATTCATTTTTATGATATTGCATGTTATTAAATTTATATGAGGTTTATTTGCTTGACTCTTCTTTTTTGTTCTCAGAAGTTTGTGAACGTAAAAATATTGAATTTCAATTACAGTAATTCTTTGAAAGAAATACCTGTGTCTAATCTTTAAATTTTAGAAGAATTCTCTTTTAAAAATTGTGAAAATTTAGTCACAGTTCACAATTCAGTTGGTTTATTAAATAAACTTAAAATATTGAATGCCGAAGATTGCGACAAGCTACAAAGTTTTTCACTTACTATCAAATTGTCCTTACTGAAAAAATTCCTTTTATCTGGTTGTTTAAGCCTTGAAAATTTTTCAGAAATTTCAGAAGTAATGGAAAATCTTAAATGGCTTCATTTGAAGGGCACTGGCATAAAAGATTTGCCATGTTTATTTCGTAATCTTTTTGGATTGTTGCTTTTGGAAATGAGGAAAAATGAAATGTGTAATAGAGTTGTACATGACTTGGTTAATCCAAAAATCAAACTTGTTTTTTAGTTAACCAAAAATTTAATTTTAATTACTTAACCAAATTGGTTTTATACGATAAAACGGGTTATTAACTGGTTAATAATCACATTATTCTTGTACCACATTACATTTTGAAAAAGGATGGAATCATGGGGAGGTTTCTTATGATGCAAGACAACGTCAAAAGTCCTACTACAAAAAGGTTTCAAGTGAAGCAATTGCAAAAGAGATTAGAATGCACGTATTCAAGCAAAAGAGCAGTATCATGCATGATATTCATTCACTGATCCTTACAGAATGACAGGACTAATTATAATGATGACCATGCTCTCAATGATATTGCCCAACCATAAGAAGCATCCCTTGCTCCTTGAATCATGCATGGGTTTGTGGACATTGCTGTTTCCAACACTTGTGACTAAGTAAGAATGCATTGCTGTTTGTTTCATTCAAGGTGTGAAATGACAGTATTAAGTCAAGGAATAGAGATTATTATTCATTCATTATGGTGATGAATTTGTACAGAATAGTTGAGCAATTCTGTGTGCTGAACCTCCTAAGCTTCTTAATAAATAGTTGAAGTTGTGGACAGCCAGAAATATTAAGTAACTGAAGATTTGGCAACATATCAATGTTTATAGGAAGTTCCTTTAGATTTGAGCAACATTTCAGCACTAAAACCTCAAGGCTACTGAAATTGATTATACAAGAAGGCAATTCTTGTATTGCAGTCTCTTCCACCTCAATAATTCTCAAATTTTCCATTTCTCCCAACAATTCTGGAAACTTCTCAAGTTGAGAACAACCATTAAGAGCAATGCATCCTAAAGATGGCAACTTTAGGACACTTGCTAAGTTCTTCAGCTCAGTGCACCTTTCAACACCTAAATAAACAAGTTTATCAAGTGATCCAATAGACTCATGAATATCAACGAAACTTTCCCATTAGGACTTCTCTTGTATTTATCCAACGCAGATTCCCAATGGCGAATGCTTCGACCACACATATCAGAACCTAATACTGTTAATGCTAGTGGAAGACCCTCTGCATAAGCTACTGCACGATTCACAATTCGAACTAATTTGCATCAGGCTCACTCCGTTTAAAGGCATTCCAACTGAATAGTTGAAGTGCTTCATGGTGGTTTACCAATAGGGTGTGTTATAAACAGCTTTTGCAATAGTTGTTTTACCAATTCCACCAATACCATAAATTCCAACCATTCTAACATCATCAGATCCAGGTTCTAACAGTGAGTATACTTCTGATACACGAGCTTGGAGTCCAACAGGGTGTCTAGCTACATTTAGCGGAATAAGATTCAACTTTTGGGATACTTCATCCACTACATTTAGCTATATGTGTATGATTTGATCAATGTATCAATAAATATTATATTGGTGCATATGAACATAATTTAACAATTATCAATAGTTAATATAGAATTCAATAATTTCTCCAAAAATTTTGTAATTTCATTGAAATTGAGTATGATACATCTGAATAGTACATTGTTCCACCGAGATTGATATAGACTATATGGATACTCGGCCTATGCAGGTTATGCCTCCTTAAAAAACCCCTATGGACAAAACCCCTGGAGCTTGGGAAAAAATCCAATAGAGGAAAAAGAGTACATCAACCATGCATAATTTAAGGAATAATAAAAAAAGAGCTCAACAACTTTTATAACCTCATAAAACTAAACTCTAGAATAAAGAACACCCTTGGAGTCGGCAAGAAGAAGGGCAGTGAGTTCCGGCGGAGGGTTCATCATAAGAGAAAATGTAGAATTTGAAGAAGAACCCATCTTTGCCAAAAAATCAGCACACGAATTTCCTTCCCTCATGATATGATAGACAATGACGTCCCACTCAAGAAGCATGAACCGATGAATTTCTTCAACAATGTGTTCGAACTCTGGAAAGCCTTCGGCATTGTCATGAATAATCTTGAGAGCCACCATGCAATCACTTTCACATTCCACCTTTCTGTAACCAGATTGCCATGCCAACCACAAACCGTGCCGGATAGCCATTAGTTCCGCTTCGACACTGCCGGCAAAGCCAATATAGCTGAGAAATCCGGCGACACAGTTGCCATCTTGATCTCTAAGCAAGCCGCCGCATCCTGCTCTTCCTGGATTTCCTCTTGAACTTCCATCCACATTGAGTTTGATGGCCCCTTCGGACGGTGGAACCCAGCGAACCAGCATCATTTCCCTACAAACACAGTAAAACGTCAACACTCCACATTTCTTGGATACTCAACAATAAACCAGGTTGCTTTCAATCGGTGTTTTTGTTTGGTGCCATTGTGAAATAACATAGCCGAATATTAAGCCATGTGGCTTGTTTGTCACTTTGATGTTTAAAATAAAAATATAAAAGAAAATTATTTTTAAATGCTAAGCTTATATTTAGCCACCAATCCAGTAGGGATTAAGAGACGGATTACAGAATGCAGCTCTATATGTACATGTAAATGTGAATATAAATAACAATGATTCGATAGTTGATTGTCCCACTTTATTTTGTCATATATGTTCTCGACACTACTAGAGTTGTCTCTCTTATAAAACGTCAAACTAAACATGACCAAAACAAAAATTTAGAAATAATAATGAAAGAACATAGTTATCCAACATACTCAATACTCAAATTTAAAATCACAGATTAAGAGAACCAAATATATCGAATATTCAAAGTGCTATTATAATTTTGCAATGAGGGACAACCTTACTGTGTGTGCAGAAGACAAAAGCTAAAGTGAGGTGATCGACCTTGACGAAGAGTGTGAACCAGAGAAAGGTTGAATTCGTGAATGAATGTAGTTGAATTGATTGAAGTGAGTGTCGTTTACTGCTATATATACTACTATATGTTGCAGATGCCAAAAAAAAAAAAGGATTCTGTTTTTACGTTTATTATGGGGAATGCGTGGAAATTTTGCACTAGGAAGAATATATAAAAAGGATTAGACAAAATATTTTTCATTTTGTAATAAAGAATCTTAACAAACCACAACTAATTGATTCGTTTTTTTTTTACCTAAGTCACCAACCGCTCAATGTTTATTAACTCCATTCCATTTAAATATTAAATTTAAATTTGAAATTCCTTTATTTTTGGCTAATATCATTTTTTCGAAGGATTAAACAAAATATTTTTCATTTTGAAATTTTTAAAGTTTAATCTAGAATTCTAGATACAATTTATATCCAAATATATTATAATATTAATATACTAAAATTTTAAACTAAAATATATTTTGAACTAGGAAGAATAAATTAATATTATAATATAAAATAAAATTATAAAGATTATAGTAATATTATAGTACATAGTTTTAGGATAACTAAATGTCATGAAATATTAAAATAATTTCGGTATATAAATTCATTTAAAATATTTTATTACATTGTTTTAAGTGAATGAAGTAGGAAAAGATCTAACAATTATTTAAAATACTATTACTTTTATAATATATATAATACCGTTATGTTTTGGATTCAATCTTGTTAAGAATAAGATCTAGAATAAAACTTGGGCAATGCATGGGACTGTAAATTAATGATAGTATATAATAAATATTATAAATTATTATATTTTATAAAATTAAATTAAATATGTGTAAATTAAAGTTAAATTTGAAAGATGTTTTATTAAAAATAATTTGTAGTACAAAAGATTTAGATGTTAGAATTGTACAAATTGATATTTTTATTTGGTGGTTTGATTTTTGCATTTGTTTTTGTTGATGGACTTAGTCTTCTTATGTAGTGTTCGTCCTCCTTTTTCTTTATTGGTTGTTGTTAGAGTTGTTACTTTCTTCTTTCTATCGTAGATTCTTGTGAAGGCATATTCTTTATGAATTGTTGAGTTGTATGCACTTTCTATTGTATTGTTTGTTCCATCTTTGCATGTATGTTCTTCCGAAAATGTGTCTTGAATTTGTATGATTTTCTTTCTCCTTAATCTCTTGATGGATATGTGATCTTCGTCTGATGATATTAGTGTTGGCGAAGTTGGTTCCTATAATCAATGAATAATTTAAATTAGAAATAAAAATGATGTCTTGAATAAGTGAATGTTTTCTGGAGTATTACCTGTTTTATTTGTTGTAATGTGTGTTGAGGTTCAGTATTTTTGGTTGGAACAAATGTCTTGGTAACAGTGTATTGTTGACAATTTTTTTTAGATTAAAATTATTTACCTTGACTTCAAATATAAGTGTAAGGTTGCATAAATTTTTCAATTGGAATGGTGTTTCAATGTCATTATTTTTCTGGAGTGTCATTAGATTTGAAACAGTTGTGCCCAACACTTTTTTTTCGCCATCAAATAGTACAAAAATTGTTGTAGCACTTTGATATGAAATAAGTGTTGGAGATAAGTGTGTATGTCCAACAAAATACTATTGTGAATTATTATTATTATTATTTCTTTTTATAAGAATAAATTTTTATAATTTATGATAGTGTCCTTAATTAAAATTAGAAACGAATAATTACGATAGGAATCGTAATAATGAGATATACGTTTTTTGAGTACTTTTAATTTAAATTGCTCTTAATCGTAGAATCACTAAAAATGGGACATTAGTGATTCGTATATATATATATATATATATATATATATATATATATATATATATATATATATATATATATATATATATATATATATATATATATATATATATATATATATATATAATAGTCTTCATTGGATGAAGATTAATAGATCTCATTTATTAAATTATATATATAAATGGTATATATAGAGATATAACCATTGAACTGACTCACTCTAAAAATTCCTAATGGTTATAGTTACCGTATATTTGTCAATATGATATTCTTATGATGAACATAATATTAGAATTTTCCTTTGACCTGCGACTATCATAGTAATTGACAATGTATTTGTTATGCTTTGATTCCGGACACCTAACACCCTACGGTGTTAGTTGAATGGACATTGTGTATGATTTAAATACTTATAGAATTAATGATTAGTCAAAATAGAATCCATTAACTATGGTAATGAGTTTGAGCTCTACGATTATAATGAATGAAATAAATAATGCCTTAGTCAAGGGGTTTGAATGAATTTTGAGTAGTGCTAGGGAGCCAATGGCCTAAGCGTACAATGTGTACAATGGGCTAAATCTTTGGTTTATGAATAAAATGAACATCACCTATACTATCCAGAATAACCATCCGGATACCAGGGATAATAAAAAGCTAATTTTGGGTTCACCAAGGTTTGAACTCTTGACCTTCCGGATCTGGAACTCTAGTACTATGTCCTGAAACCACTCATCCCAAAAGCATAACCTGACAGGATAATGTAACACTAATAATCATACGTTGGCTCCCTATACTTTCTCATTCAGAAATGAGTTTCTTAAGTCATTCATAATTCATTATAATAATGGTTACAAGTTAGAGTTTGACAATCAAACCTACTCTAAAAGTTAGCCAAGAGCTGAAAAGATGGAAGGAGTTGTATATCTTTTGTTCATCTTGGGTTCTTAGTAAAAATATTATTACTTCATATTATCGGGTCGTCAAGGAGCGTTGCTAGACGCCAACCTTGATTAGTAAATTTAGTATGACTAATTTACTACCCGCTTAGTATTGAACTTATGGGTTCACACACTAACGAGTGTTCTAATCCTTGGTAAATAATCATTTAATTATTATTTTGATTAGATCAAATAAATAATTATATTAATTCAAATGGAATATTATTATATTCTTTGCTAGCACCATGAATATAATAATATGATAATTGAGAATATTAAATAATTAATTATTTATTCTATGATGAGTTTTAAATATGGATAAGATCCCAACTGATTCTGTTTCAAATTAAGTTGTAATTTGATTCACAAATCAGTCACCAATCTCATACTATATATATGTATATATGATAAAAGAAAGAACACACAAGTTTTTCTTTTACCTCCACATACACAAATATTCCAATTCTTAGTGAAGAATTGCTGGTGCAAGGAGTTGCAAGAAATTTCTCAGTTAAATCCATTGGTCAAGGAGTTGACAACAAGGATCAGTTTCGGTGTGATACACATAGTACCTTCGTACTATTGAAGGAGAAAGTTTTCATTAACTAGGGTACTCAGGTATTGGCATCTAACCCATCTTATTTCAATAAAATTTTAAGCACAAAATAGATCAATAGGATTACTTTATTACTTCCGCTGCGTGTTATGAATACTTGTAATCCTACAATAAGTATTGGGTTGGTAACTAATAATTTGGTAGATGAGATTATGAAAAGTATATAGGGTTACCTTATTGTTGGATATTGTGGTGTTTGATTACATGTGCCACAAATGTAGTTGTTTCATTTTCATCTAATATAATCATTTCTAAGCAAAGAGGCTCCTCTTCGTTTGTGGTTGTTAATGTTTTTCACAGACGAATCACGCAAACTTTGATAAACCAATTGTCTGTTTGTTTGGTAATATTGTTCAAGGAATGATACTTCATTAAGTAAGTTTGAGATGTTATGTAGTTTGGAAATAAATTTCTTGTGCTAAATTTGATGTTATTTGAAGGAATAGTGATAACTGATAAGAAACTTATATAAGTAGGTCAAATAGTATGAAATTTGAATATTTGTAACGTAAAATTTATTATGATTAATAATATTATTATGACATTTATAATATGGATGTTTATTATATTTAATGAGTTATTTATAGAAATTAATTATTGGGGTTATAAACTTATTGTATAGTTTGTTACATTTAATGAGTTATTTTTTAATTTTTTTTGTATAGTTTATTTTTTTTGCTGACAAAAATTGAGTAGTTGATTCTAAAATTTTGCCAAGTAAACAATGTTGCTGACATGGCATTAGTAGGAGGAGAAACATGTCTTAAAAATAATGTGGGTAAACTTATGTATTTACTTTTATATATTAAAAATAGATTTAGTTGGGTAGTCCAAAGTCCAAACTAACTTTGACCAATTCTTCTATTGAGATCATAATGTTGAAAAATGATGTTAATAAAAAATAAACGTTAACTTTGTATTGAGATCATAAAGCAATGAATTTAAAAAACTGAAATCGGTGAAGTGGCTCAAACCCGTTATCTATCATAATTTGACAGTGTAAACAACTACATATTGAACGATCATAACCATTATCCTCATGAAATTAAAGTCACTAGCTTTCTCCTCATGGAGTTCTAACAAGTATCAGAGCAATTTATAGGTCATCATTCAGTTGGTATGAAGGAAGCTATCTATATGAAATAAAATCAAAATCAGATTTTTAAATTTGATTTTCTGGTTGACATATCTGAATAGCCATACCATCCGAGTCCTCACAATTGACCCCAGTTAAGCCTTTGCTAAATTTTTCTCCAAGCTTTGTCCATTCAGCTCTTAAATTTGCTTGTATTTTCTTGGCCTCTTCACACTCATCTCTCAAGTGAGGCACTTGGTCCCTCAACTCATCTCTTTGTGCTTTGAGTGTCTTTGCTTCTTCAAAGACTTCCCTTTTCCTCTTAATAGCTGTGTTCTTTGCTGATTGAAACACAGATAAGTTAGCCTTAATGGCACTTATTTGCTCTTCTAGCTCTTTCTTCTTCTGCTCCAAGCTCGCGATCTGGTTGCTCAACTCATTTTCCAACGACAAGACTTCCTTGAACTGATTCTTGTTCACTTCAAGATTCTCTTCTAGTTTATCTGCTTTCAAGATGTTGGCACTGGCAGACTCTATTTTCCTACTAGCATCATTGTAGTCACAACTCCACCTGGTGAATTCTCTTGATACTTCTAATATCAACAACTTTATTTCTGATGAGACTCCATCGTCAGAAGACAACTTGGAAAGGTAATCTATAGTAGATTTGAAGGTACCACACTGTCCAGGATGCACTAGTGCAGAGAAGTCTTTGGAGAGAAGGTCTTGCAGTGTTTGCAATGCATTCTTGGTCTCTTCACATGGTGTGCTGTTCGATGATTCGGTAACGGCTGAGATATCTTGGGAAGGTGATGTAACTGAGGTCTCAGCATCAAGAGAAGCATAAAATGCTTTCATTTCTACATCGTTCAGTACAAGTTCCTCTTCATTCTGGGGGGATTCAATGCCAGACAGCAACAAATTGGAACTGTTTTTCTCATGTAGTTCTCGTATGGAACTGGGGGTGTTTTCTATAGATGGAATGGCAGTTGGTACCCTAATATTTGGATTCTGTGAATAAATTGTGACTTGGGATTCGGGTTCAACCTTTAATGGACGAACCATAAGCAGTGTGTTTAATCCAGAATCTACCCAAGGAAAAAAACAATTAGACGTGAATGATGATGAAATGTAATCAAACAGGGTTTTCTTTGTACAAATGGCAAAGTCACAGAGCCACAATTCAGTTGGATGAAATGTAAATGTAATCAACAGAGACACAGTAAAGGAGCTATGTCAACTTACCACTTACCACCATAGATGTAGCGTAGATTTTCTCTTTATCAAAATATTAAAATTTCAGATGAATGGAACGAGTGAAGGGAACAACTAATCTCGTACTCTAAAATGACTACTGTGTTGCATTAACTTCTCAACTGACGTGTAATGTGTTTTTATTAGCAACTTAAATCATATCAAGTATAAGAGATTCAACTGTAGGGAATTCAAAATTCTTAGAGCCTATAACAAATAGGAAATGTTTGGTCAGAAAAAATTCTGCTTACCTTTGGCACTGCCACTGCCTCTGAAGCAAACTGTAGGCATTGAATCTTCAGTATTATCAGCAGTTTTTGGACGCTTCGGGCATATCATTAAGTGACGTTTCAAATGAGAAGTCCCACAATTAGCTTGCAACATCTTTCCACAATGCTTGCACAGAGCTTTGCTGCCATCAGTTGTTTGGATTCGCTGCATATCTTCCCATACTTTGGATGTCATTTTTGGGCGCTTTGAACTATTATAATCTTCATATTCATAATCTATCTCAACACTGCTTGTATTCTCATTTGTCATTGTATCCTGCGATATGAATAACCACCACACTTAGCAAAGCAAAAATAACACTATGTGTTATGTCCAAACCACCTGATCTTGTATATGTACCAATTGAAAAGAGAGAATCTATTACGATGCCTTTTAATAGGAGACAAAACAGTTTCCTGAATCCATAAAAGGTGAAATGTTAACGAACTCAATCGTCAAAGGTAAAAAGTCACAAAACACCCACACTACAAATCATCAAAGAGTGAAAGCATATGCTACATAGGCTAGAATCCTAAAGTTACAATTTACAAGTGCAACAGTAAGATGTGCAATCCAACGCCAAAGGGACAGCAGGAAACCAATTACAACACAACTATTGAAAATAAGATAGCATGATATAATGTGCTGTGTGCTCTCATTAAAGAATGTTCAACTTCCAGCAAAAGTTCTATCAGTATACATAATAGAGTTTAAACTTCTCAAAAAAATATTTGACAAAAAAAAAGATGGAGAGAGATCTCAGGTAGAAAACTTATGCTAAAGACCATGAACCACCAAACACATTTTGTCATTTTCTCAATATAGTACACACACCAACAAAAATCCGCATGCTACTATTGCAGCAAATTGCACTCTCTGTCTAAACCATAGTTGAGATATTTGTCTGTAATCACCTGTTTAAGATAAAAATGTACATTGCAATCAGAACTTCACATCCTGCTTCAATACAAAAGATGAGCTAAAACATTGACTTGAAGTTCACCGTTTTGGTCTATCAATCATCTAAGTCATACTGTTACATATAAATCGTTTCTCATAGATATTCCTTTTCCATCTTTTCACACCTTAACATACCCTTTGAAAAGGTTTCAAACTTCGAAATTTTCTTTTTTATCTCTCCACTCCTCAATCCTCAAATTCCCTAACAAATTGTAGCATACTAACATTATACCAAATTGATTACCACGACATTCAATTTTCACAAGTACTCAGATCTCAACCATAAAAAAAAAAAGATAAAAAATCACCACAAGACCTATGTTACGTATTGTGCCAATTTAAATTCAGAATCATACATAAAAAAAACATAAAATATGAAGCCCGCACAGAATAAAATGAACGCATATCAAAATTTCTAACCATGTATTGAAATTGAGAAGGAATAACAATTAACAGGGTTACGGATTTGCATGCACAGAACCCTAATGAAACGACAAAAAAATTGTTATTGAGAATTAGAAAGGAGTGTGCTACCTGGGTTTTGGTGTTTTTCCTACGCAGTGAGTTGAAGCTCTTTTGCCGGCGTCGATGTCCTCAGCAGCTGAAAGGAGACAGCGATTTGTCAAAGAAGAAGACGAAGGTGGATGGTGGAGCAGGACTATGTAGCCTTCGGGCTTAAGCCCGGGCCTAGCACTGCAATACAATGATTTGGGCTTTCTCATGGGCCTGAATATATGATAAGCCTTAAGGAGTTAAGGACTTAAGCAGTTAAGCCTATCACGGCTGGGCTAGTCTGAGAAGCCTGAGGTTGAAATTAAAGGATTTTACCCAAAAAAAGAACATTTTTTGTTTTTTATATCGGAATGGCAATGATTTTTTTTTAAATATGGATTGTTTGGTGTTATTTTTAAATGTGAAATCGTTTAATTAGAGAAGTAAAAATTAGATCGATTTGTAGAGGTACAAAAATCGAACCGTCCAATTTGTGTTTTAAAAAAAATTAAAAAAATTTGAGATACAAAAATCGGACCCTGTATATTTTCTACAATTTTAAAAAACACAAAAAAAAAATATTATAGATTAAAAATTAGTTTTTAATCTAAAAAAAAAAGAGTAAATTACAAAATTCAATGAATATGTATGTCAATGTAAAAAAAATTACATTGACAATTCACTTAACTTTTTTTACTAACATAATAATAAATAAATTAAAATTAGTTTATCTTCATATAATCAATTATGAGAATATTAGAGGACCAACATAATTTATTATTTTTAGTCAAAATTAATTAATAATATTTAAAAATGTGAGTTAAAAATATATTATTAAATTATTAAATTAAAATAATTGAATTAACAACTAAAAAATTAGCCAAAAACGACTAAATTTTTTATTATGGAAGATAAATGTGTGCTATTCAATTCTATTAGTGTGTGCATGTATTTTATTTTGATATGGAAATCAGTAATCGGATCTACCAATTACTTTGTAACTTGATTTTTAAAATTCTTTAAATATCAAATCGGAGAGTCCGATTTGTTTGTTATGATTTTTTTAAAAAGAAAAAATTACAAATCAAAAAGTCCGGCTTTTTGTTCTTTATAAATCGGATGGTCTGGTTTTTATTCCCAAATAAATCGGAGGTCCGATTTCCACATTTAAAAAAAAAAAAAAAAAACCCTAGCAGAGAAAGAGTACGTACTCCGTACTCAAGGAGAATGAGAGAAGGAGAGAGCGGGGGCGAACGGTTGAGGGTGAAATACAGTGAAGAAGATGGCCATGCCATCGGAAGAGATAAGGGGGAGAGCGTGGGTGGGTGTGTATCCGGTATTAAGGAGGGTTCTTCTCGAGAGGGGTTAGAAAAGCCATCCAAGGTCTCTTTTAGAGATAAAGTCATTGGTGCAGAAAAGTCTAAGGCCTTTGCATTAGTAGGGTCTTTATCTGGGGATGGTATCGCAACGGTGACAGGTAAGCAGGGTGATTCTCGTCCCCCAAGTGTCAGTTTTACCAAGGAGGCAAAGAGTTGTCTAGCTGAACCTTATAAGGAAGCCATCGTGATCAAGGTGCTGGATAAGCATTATGGCTATACGGCTCTCATGCATAAGCTTCGGATAGTATGGCGCATCAAAGGAGGTTTGATTTGTTGGATGTGGGGTTTGGATATTTTTTGGTTAAATTTGATATTGCTGCGGATCGTGAGAAAGTCATTCTTGGTGGCCTGTGGTTGATAGACGGTCACTATGTTGCAGTAAAGCCATGGGATGTGGATTTTAGGCCATGCGAAAAATCCTTTGGATCAACGCTGGTATGGATTCGAGTCTCGGGACTTCCAATTTGGTGCTACCAGGAACAAGCAATGCTGTGAATTGCTTCTGCAATAGGGATTTCGGTGAAAGTAGATTTGGCTACTAAGCTTGCAGAAAGAGGAAAATATGCCCGAGCTTGTGTTCAAATTAATCTTGAGTTGCCTGTAATCAAACATATTATAGTGGAGGGTGTGACTTATGAAGTGGAGTACGAGAGTTTACCGTTGATTTGTGCTACTTGTGCACGATATGGGCATGATAAATCGTTGTGCATGGAGAATGAGTCCTTGGAAGGAAACGGAAATTCCTTTGGTGATGAAAAAAATAATGAAGCTCCGACACTAGTGCCACACAATAATCATGAGATTCAACAAGAGGCTGAATCAGAAGCTCGTGATTTGGGTGAGAATCCTCGTAATTTGGGTGAGAAATTAGGAGTTGTTAAAGGGAAGGATGTGGTTACGAAATCATTGGCTCCTCACGTGCCTGATGGTCATGTTAATGAGGCATGCATGGATGATGGAGAGGGCTGGCAACAAGTGCTCCGTAAGGGAAAATTCACAATGGGCCAGTCATCAGGTTTGAAGGACCAAGATGGAAAGCAGCACAAGTTTGGTTCGAGAAGGGTTCCAAGACCCAATTTGCATGGTGATGGAGGTAAATCAATTGGCATTAGGATGGGGAAGCGAGAAAAACATGAAATTGCGCCATCTCCATCACGCAGAACTCCTGCACGTCGTGGAATTTCTCTACGGAAGCGTCATCGGCCTTCCTCCTTGCAGAACTCGCCAGTTGATAAAAATGGTGGCACAATGGAGGAAACCTTAGTAGATGGAAGCATGGCAGGTGTAGTGTCAGGAGGTCCGAAGGTGGCAATTATTGAGGATCAGAGTGTGCCAGTACCGCAGGACAAACCATCTATTGAGGTTGGTGATTCTGTTTAGAGTTTTTTGTTCTTATTTATTCTGTCCCTATTATTTATGGATAGTTTAAATATGATTGTTTGGAATATTAGGGGTGCTTCTAATAAGTTAGCCCGTGTGCATTGCAAGGAACTTGTTAGGAAATTTAGACCTGTTTTCTTTATTGTGGTTGAAACTCACTCCCCTTTTCAGCATTTAAAATTATTCTGGGAAAGATTGGGGTATCACTCTGTTGGTATAGTAGAAGCAGAGGGGCATAAGGGAGGTATTTGGTTTCTATCCTCTATGAAGGGTGTTTGTTGTAAGTTCATTGATGCTTTTGATCAGGGTGTTACTGTTGAGGTTCACTTTGATAATTTAATTTGGAGGTGTAGTGGTATTTATGGCAGTCCTCAATTTAATAAAAGGGTTCTCCTTTGGGATTATCTTGTTGCACAATCCATGGTTTTTCAAGGACCTTGGATTGTTCTTGGTGATTTTAATGAAGTCAAATTTTCTCATGAATCTAAGGGCTGTCAGTTTTCTCATCAAAGAGCAGACATGTTTGCTACTTCATTAGGGGATAGTGGTTTGTTTGATCTGAAGACTATTGGGAGGCAGTTTTCTTGGTACAGGAGGGTGAAAAATTATGTTGACGTGGCAAAAAAGCTTGATCGAGTCTGTATAAATAATAGTTGGTTATCTATCTTTCCAGAGGCTTATGCAGAAGTTTTAAATAGGCTTCAGTCTGATCATTGCCCTATTCTGGTGCGTTGTAAAGGTCGTCCTCAGCCTAAAGAGAATCGACCTTTCCGATTTGTTGCTGCTTGGGCTACTCATCCTGGGTATAGGGATATTGTGAACCAGTCATGGTGGTCTGGTAATAGAGGAATTCATGGCAAGCTTTTGAAAGTACAGAAGAATTCACTAGAGTTTAACTCGAAGGTATTTGGTAACATTTTTGTTAAGAAATGTGAATTAGAGCAGCAGATTAATTATTTACAAAAGCGTTTGGAAGTGGTGGATAGTATTTATTTGCGTCAGAAAGAGCGACAGTTGCTTGATGATTATAATAATACTCTAGTGCAAGAAGAGCTCCTATGGTTCCAAAAGTCCAGAGAGCAGTGGGTAAGGTTCGGGGATAGGAATACAAGATTCTTTCATATTCAAACTCTTGCGCGAAGGAAGCATAATAAGATTCATGGCCTTTTTCTCAAGGATGGAGTGTGGGAAACTGATCCAGAGGTTCTGAGTCAAGAAGCAGAGTCTTTCTATAAAAGCTTATTCTGTCATTTGGATGATGTTGATTTGGGTTGCCTTGGTGATGTGCCTCTTCCTTCTCTAAATGAGGAAGCTTGCAATAACCTTACGGCACCAGTTACTATGGAGGAAGTCAAAGCAGCGGTTTTTCACATGAACTCTTTTAAAGCTCCGGGTCCTGATGGGTTTCAAGCTTTCTTCTTCAAAGAATATTGGGAGATCATTGGTCTTGATGTTTGGAAGATGGTTAAGCAGGCATTCTCCGGTGTTCCTCTTGATCCGAGAATGTTGGAGACTTTACTAGTTCTCATTCCAAAGGTTGAATCACCGGTATCTATGAAAGATTTCAGGCCGATTAGTCTCTGCAATGTAGTTTACAAGATCATCACGAAGGTCCTTGTTAATAGGCTTCGTCCTCATCTTGCGGAGATTGTTGGCCCGCTTCAAGGAGGATTTATTCCGGGACGAGGAACTCCTGACAACATCATTATTGCCCAAGAAGTCCTCCACTTTATGAAGAAGACTAAATCAAAGAAAGGCACACTAGCATTTAAGATTGATCTGGAGAAAGCTTATGACAGAGTTGACTGGAGGTTTTTAGCTCATACCCTTAAAAGCTTTGGTTTTTCTATTCCTACACTTAATTTGATTATGAATTGTGTCACTGCTTCTTCCTTATCTATTCTTTGGAATGGGAGTCGTCTGAATGGCTTTACTCCTAGCCGAGGTCTTAGACAAGGAGACCCTATGTCACCCTATCTTTTTGTGTTGTGTATGGAGCGATTGGCATGCTTTATTAGTCATCAGGTTGATTTGGGCTTGTGGGAACCGGTTGCTATTTCTAGAGGGGGACCAAGAATATCCCACTTAATGTTTGCGGATGACTTGCTTCTATTCTGTAAAGCTACAAAGAGACAAGTGCAAAATGTGATGTTGGTTTTAGAGACTTTTTGCAAAGCATCTGGGATGAAGATTAATATGGAGAAGTCTAAAGCGCTTTGCTCCAAGAATGTCTCTGCAACAAGGAAAAAGGTTTTCACTGGGGTATCCTCTATCAGATTTGTCCAGGACTTGGGCAAGTATCTTGGAGTTACCCTTAGCCATTCTAGGGTGACTCGTTCAGCTTTCAATGGTGTCCTGGATAAGATTCGGAGTAGGCTAGCAAGCTGGAAAGGAAGTTTACTCAATCGGGCTGGTAGACTTTTCTTGGTTAATTCTGTTGTCGCTGCTATTCCTACGTACCAGATGCAGGTCTCTGTTTTTTCCAAAGGAATCATTAGTAAATTAGAGTCTATGATGAGGAATTTTCTTTGGAAAGGACAAGTTGATGGAAGAGGATTGAATCTTGTTAGTTGGAAGGTACTGGTTACTCCAAAAAAATATGGAGGTTTAGGGATTAGAGATCCTTATTGTGTAAATATTGCTCTTCTTGGGAAGCTAGTTTGGACTTTCTTCCAGCAGCCAAACAAGCTATGGGTCCAATTGTTAGATGCCAAATACCGATCATCTCTATATGACTATTTTAGTTATCCTAAGAACAATGACTCTCCCATTTGGAGGTGTCTTTGCAAGGCTTGGGAAGTGTTGAAGGATGGGTTTGCTTGGTGTATTGGAGATTTGAACCAGAATTTTTGGTTTTCTAGCTGGAGGAAAGAAGGACGGTTATCTAATGAGATCGATTATGTTCACATTTCTGATTCGAATCTCCGGATACAGGATATTTGGTCGGTTGGTAGGTGGCATTTGGATACTCTTTATTCTCCTTTATCTCAAAATCTGAAAAATAATATTCTTTCTTACAATCCAGATGAACAAGCAGGTCCGGAAGTGGGTTGGTATTGGAGTGGGTCTGCTGCCAAAGTCTATAACTCTCGCAATGGTTACTTGTGGTTGTGTAAGCAGCTGTTTGGTTGGGAGGAGTGGGAGAATTGGCTTTGGCTTTGGCGCCAGCTTGTTCCGGAAAAGCATAAATTTTTGGCTTGGTTGTGTCTTAAGGAGGCTCTTCCTACTGCAAGTTTTCGCTTTAGAAGAGGGATGTCGTCATCGGATAAGTGTCCAAGATGTCTTTCTAGCCAGGAATCGGTTTTACATTGTATTCAGGATTGTCCCAAAGCTCAGCTTGTCTGGCATAGGTTGGATATTTCTTGTCATCCTTTGGATTTGAAGAACTGGTTCTTGTATCATAGCAGAGAGCATCCGTTCAAGTTCTTTTCGGGACTTTGGTGGATATGGCGAGCAAGGAATAATGACATCTTTAATCCCGATGAAACTTGGCCTCAGGAAAAAGTGATTTGTCTGGCATTAACTTCAGAAAAGGAGCTTAGGAATATCTTTGAATTACAACGTATGTCCCTTCCCTCTACTCTAAATGGTTTTTGGAATCCCCATCCATTGGTACTTTTAAGATTAATTGTGATGCTAGTTATTTTGGTTCGGGTGATAGTGTTGGTTTTGCTTGTGTTATTAGAGATTGTAATGGGAGCTGGCAAAGGGGGTGTTTGGGAATGATTGAGAGTAATAGTATTCTTCAAGGAGAATTGTTTGCTATTTGGAGAGGATATCTCTTAGCTTGGGATGTGGGTCAACGAGATGTTATTTGTGAGACGGATTGTGTGGAAGCATTTAATCTTGTTACTCAAGATGGTTTTGGGTTTATTGATCCACTGGTACTCAAAATAAGAGATATCATGCATTGGAATTGGCGGGTTGACTTTCGTTTGATTATGAGAGATGCAAACACGGTGGCAGATACTATGGCAAAGATGGCGATGAAGTTACAACTTTCGCATGTGGAGCTTCTTTCATCTTGGGAGGAGTTTAAGAGTAGTCTTAAACGGGACTGTCCCTCTATTTAGACAGTTCCTTGTTTTGTTTGTTTTGTTTTTCTTTGTTTAATTTATTTCAATCACCAAAAAAAATAATAAAAAAGTTCCACATTTGAGAATAACTCCCTTATTATCCATAATCTTAAAAAACATCATTTCCACCCCAATATCAAAAATAATTTGCGGCCAAAAACAAATTCTACGGGACTTTAAAGTTTTTTTAATCTAGTAGTATAGTATGTTTAAATAGTTTGTAGGCCTAAATTATTAAATGAGTCAATTTTGGTTAAAATTGTTGTGATAAGATTGCCTGAGGTGGATTCCCATTTTCCACAAGTCTCAGGTTTTCAAAGGGAATCTTATTAAATAATGTTTGAAAATGATGCCATGTGTTTGCCTATAAATAAGAACTTGATATGAAGTATTCGTACAGAAAAAAAATAGTAGACAAATCACCTCTCTTTCTCTTCTTACGAATACTTCTCTTTTATGTTGTAATCAAATACTCTTCTCTTTATATTTCTACTACAATTCTTTCTCTTCTTTTATTTTATAAGTATTTTAAATTCTATTTTCTATTACTCTTTACATATAATATTAATAGCATTATTAATCATCTTTATTATATTGAGATTGTAACAATAAACAAATGCGATTCTCCCTCTCTTTATTTTTAATACTTCTTTCTATCTTTGTATATATATACACAATACAACATATAATTTTATTATATATATATAAATTATTATTGAGCTAATTATTTTATACTAGAGTCTTCTACATATACATCTTTATTATATATATATATATATATATATATATATATATATATATATATATATATATATCTTTTATTTTACAACACGTTATCAGCACGAGACTCTGATCAAATTTTTAGGAAGACTCAGGTAACAAATTTTCATTATGTCGAAACTCTCTCATATTGAATTCAATGCTCTTGATATATCTGGAAACAATTATTTATCATGGATATTAGATGCTGAAATCCATCTTGATTCAATGGATCTTGGAGATACCATTAAGGCTGAAAATAATGCATCCCAGAAGGATAAAGCTAAAGCCATGATTTTTCTCCGTCGTCACCTTGACGAGGGATTGAAAAATGAATATCTCACATTAAAAGATCCTGCAGATCTTTGGAAAGACCTTGAAGAAAGGTACAATCATCAGAAAACGGTGATACTTCCTCAAGCCCGGTATGAATGGACGCATTTGCGTTTACAAGATTTTAAATCTATAAACGAATATAATTCTGCAATGTTTCGAATCACCTCACGAATGAAATTGTGTGGGAAAAAAATAACTGATCATGATATGTTGGAGAAAACTTTCTCAACCTTCCATGCCTCGAATGTGCTCCTGCAGCAGCAGTATCGAGAGAAAGGGTTTAAAAAATATTCTGAGTTAATTTCTTGCCTTCTTGTTGCCGAACGCAACAATGAGTTGTTATTAAAAAATCATGAAGCGCGCCCAGCTGGCGCCGCCCCATTTCCTGAAGTAAATGCGGCAAATCATTACCCCAGAAGAGGTAAATGGCAAGCTTTTAATAACAAGAAAAATTATGGAAGGAAAAAGAATTATATTCAAAAGAGAGGATCTCACCAGAAGTGGGACAAAGAAAGGAATATCGGGCAGAATAAATCAACCGAGGAGAAGTGTTTCCGCTGTGGTGGAAAGGGCCATTGGTCACGTACCTGTCGTACCCCAAGGCACCTAGTCGATCTTTACCAGGCATCTTTGAAAAAGAACGACAAAGAAAAGGAAACAAATTTTGTTTCAAATGATGCTGAGAACTCCACCACTCATTATGATGTATCTGATTTCTTTGAGGATCCTGAAGGAAATATTGGTCATTTGATCAATGATGGAATAGTTTAATATGTGGGATGGTGAAGTATATATGTAAATAAATAATGTAAAGAACTTATTGTTAAGTTGTATTTTCTATGTATTTAAGTTTCAAATGTGATGTACATAAATAATGAAATATTAATATTTATGAATTTTGAAATTATTAATTGTGTCAAATTTTAAAATAAAATTTCAGTATATGACATTATTTTATGTACAGTGTTTCTTAGAAAAATAATTCTGATCAAGTATTCAATTTAACTGTGCATACTACTCATTTAATTATTATTTGTTTTTGAAGAGAATGGCAAGGATATGTAATGAAGATGTATGCCTTGCGGATAGTGCAAGTTCGCACACTATTCTCAAAAGTGATATATATTTTACCCATCTTGTGCCAAAAGAGGAATATGTTAACACTATTATTGGCTCAGGCAATGTGATAGAAGGCTCTGGAAGAGCTATAATTTTGTTTCCTGGAGGAACAAAATTATAATAAATAATGCACAGTTATCTACCAAGTCTCGAAGAAACTTGTTGAGCTTTAAAGATATTCGCCGAAATGGATATCATATTGAGACTATGAATGAGGAAAATCATGAGTATTTATGTATTACAACTCATGATTCAAATAAGAAAATTATATTAGAAAAATTACCCTCTCTTTCATCTGGGTTGTATTATACTAAGATTAGTGCAATTGAATCACATGCCACTGTAAACCAGAAGTTTACTAGCCCAAATGAATTCATAACTTGGCACGACCGTTTGGGTCATCCGGGAACAACCATGATGAGGAGAATTATTGAAAACTCTCATGGACATTCACTAAAGAACCAGATGATTCTTAAATCTAGTGAATTTTGTTGTGCTGCATGTTCTCAAGGGAAGTTAATTTTAAGGCCATCACCAGTAAAGATTGGATTTGAGTCCCCTGAATTCCTAGAAAGGATTCAAGGTGATATATGTGGACCTATTCATCCACCATGTGGATCTTTTAGATATTTTATGGTCCTAATAGACGCATCTTCAAGATGGTCACATGTGTGCTTATTATCTTCTCGCAACCTGGCGTTTGCGAGATTACTGGCTCAAATTATTCGATTAAAAGCACAATTTCCAGAAAATCCAATTAAAGCAATTCGTCTTGATAATGCTGGTGAATTTACTTCCCAAGCTTTTGATGCTTATTGTATGGCTAATGGAATAAGTGTTGAACATCCAGTAGCTTATGTTCACACACAAAATGGGTTAGCAGAATCACTTATTAAGCGTCTCCAATTAATTGCTAGACCCTTGCTTATGAGAACAAATCTCCCAACCTCGATTTGGGGGCATGCAGTTTTACATGCTGCAGCACTTATTCGTTTGAGGCCAACGAGTTACCATCAGTTCTCTCCTATGCAATTAGCTTTTGGCCAGCAGCCAAATGTTTCCCATTTAAGAATATTTGGGTGTGCGATATATGTTCCCATTGCGCCACCTAATCGCACCAAAATGGGACCCCAAAGAAAATTGGGGATATATGTTGGATATGATTCTCCCTCTATAGTGAGGTATCTTGAGATACAAACTGGTGATGTGTTTAAAGCCCGGTTTGCAGATTGTCATTTTGATGAATCAAAATTTCTAACATTAGGGGGAGAGAATAAGTTTCCTGAAAAGAAACTTAATTGGAATGCATCATCGTTGATGCATTTAGATCCTCGATTAGCGCAATGTGAACTAGAAGTTCAAAAGATTATACATTTGCAAAGAATAGCAAATGAATTGCCTGATGCATTTTCCGATACAAAGAGGATAACCAAATCTTATATACCAGCGGAAAATGCCCCAATTCGAATTGATGTCCCAGTAGGACAAGTAGCTACTGAAGCGAATTCACGCCAGAAGCGTGGCAGGGCGGAAAATGTCCCAATTCGAATTGATGTCCCAGTTGGACAAACTGCCACTGAAGCAAATACACGGCAGAAGCGTGGCAGGTCTGTCGGTTCCAAAGATAAAAATTCTCGAAAGAGAAAAGAGGTAAATACGATTCCTGTTGAAAAAGACATAGTAAAGACACCTGCAGTTGTCCAAAATTCTGATATAACGCCAGAAGACGTTCAGGTACCTGAAACTTGTGAAAATGACGAGATCTCGATAAATTATGTCTTTACAGGAGAGAAATGGGACCGAAATAAGACAATTGTCAATGAAATATTTGCATATAATGTGGCGTTAAATATCATGCATGAAAGTAAGGATCTTGAGCCAGGATCAGTCGAAGAATGTCGACAAAGGAATGATTGGCCAAAATGGGAAGCAGCCATGAAGGCTGAATTAGACTCACTTGCAAAACGTGAAGTCTTTGGACCTGTAGTCCGTACACCAGAAGATGTAAAACCTGTTGGATATAAGTGGGTATTTGTGAGAAAACGAAATGAGAAAAATGAAGTTGTGCGCTATAAAGCCCGACTTGTGGCACAAGGTTTTTCACAAAGGCCCGGCATAGATTATGAAGAAATGTATTCCCCTGTAGTGGATGCGATAACATTGCGTTATTTGGTCAGTTTATCTGCATATCATAAACTGCATATGCATTTAATGGATGTGGTAACAGCCTATTTGTACGGCTCATTAGATCGGGATATCTATATGAAAGTTCCTGAAGGACTAAAGATATCCAAACCATCCAATGAATATTCGCAAGGGTTATACTCAGTCAAATTGCAAAGATCTTTATATGGTCTAAAGCAATCTGGACGAATGTGGTATAATCGTCTTACTGAGTATCTGGCCAAAAACGGATTCAAGAATGATGATATCTGCCCGTGTGTTTTCATAAAGAAATCTGTATCTGGATTCATTATAATTGCTGTGTACGTTGATGATTTAAATATTATTGGGACTCCTGAAGAGATTCCAACAATTATAAAAACTCTAAAAGAAGAGTTTGAGATGAAAGATCTTGGAAAGACTAAGTTTTGTCTCGGCCTGCAGATCGAGCATATAAAAGGTGGGATCTTTATTCATCAAACAACATACACAGAAAGGATCTTGAAAAGATTTTATATAGATAAGTCACATCCATTAAGTACACCAATGATCGTAAGATCCTTGGATATGAAAAAGGATCAATTTCGTCCTAAAGAAGAAAATGAAGATATCCTTGGTCCTGAAGTACCATATCTTAGTGCTATTGGAGCGCTAATGTATCTTGCTAATAATACGCGACCTGACATATCATTCGCGGTGAATTTACTAGCAAGGTATAGTTCCTCTCCAACCAGAAGACATTGGAGTGGAATCAAACAAATTTTTCGATATCTTCATGGAACGGTTGATATGGGATTGTTTTATCCCTATGGATCCAAGTCACAACTAGTTGGCTATGCAGATGCCGAATACTTGTCTGATCCACATAAAGGGAGATCTCAAACAGGATACCTGTTCACATATGGTGGTACAGCTATATTTTGGAGGTCCACGAAACAGACGATTGCTGCAACATCCTCTAATCATGCTGAAATACTGGCGATTCATGAAGCTAGTCGCGAGTGTTTTTGGCTGAGGAGTCTGATTCAATATATTCTATCATCATGTGGACTGATTGATCATAAGATAGCTCCAACTGTCCTGTTTGAAGATAATGCAGCATGCATTGCTCAACTTAAGGGTGGATACATCAAAGGTGATAGAACAAAGCATATTTCTCCCAAATTCTTCTTCACTCATGACCTTCAAAATCAAGGGACAATTGATGTCCAACAGATCCGTTCAAGTGACAATCTGGCAGATTTATTTACAAAGTCACTCCCAAAATCCTCCTTTGAAAGATTGGTACATGAGATTGGAATGCGCCGATTTCGAGACATTAAATGATGTCGGCAAGAGGGAGAGACTGTACTCTTTTTCCCTTGGTCAGGTTTTTTTTCCCATTGGATTTTTCTTGACAAGGTTTTTAATGAGGCAGTCCCCATCACTAAAGGATATTGTACTCTTTTTCCTTCACTAAGGTTTTTTTTTTCCCACTGGATTTTTCTTTAGTAAGGTTTTAACGAGGCAATAATCCTAAATGGTCATCCAAGGGGGAGTGTTGTGATAAGATTGCCTGAGGTGGATTCCCATTTTCCACAAGTCTCAGGTTTTCAAAGGGAATCTTATTAAATAATGTTTGAAAATGATGCCATGTGTTTGTCTATAAATAAGAACTTGATATGAAGTATTCGTACAGAAAAAAAGTAGTAGACAAATCACCTCTCTCTCTCTTCTTACGAATACTTCTCTTTTATGTTGCAATCAAATACTCTTCTCTTTATATTTCTACTACAATTCTTTCTCTTCTTTTATTTTATAAGTATTTTAAATTCTATTTTCTATTACTCTTTACATATAATATTAATAGCATTATTAATCATCTTTATTATATTGAGATTGTAACAATAAACAAATGCGATTCTCCCTCTCTTTATTTTTAATACTTCTTTCTATCTTTGTATATATATACACAATACAACATATAATTTTATTATATATATATAAATTATTATTGAGCTAATTATTTTATACTAGAGTCTTCTACTTATACATCTTTATTATATATATATATCTTTTATTTTACAACAAAAATATTATATCTTCATAAAGTTCTTTTCTTTTTCAACCGAGTTATATTTGCAATATAAATATTATTTGAATAAGAGGCCAGTAGTTTTATTAAAATTTAGTCCGCACTTAATTATAGTGAGCAATTTTACATCATTAGATGTAATTTCACACCATTAAAAATACTAATGATAACTAATTGATGGTTACAAATTACAAAACTTGCTGCACTACCACTTCTCTTCGAATAATATTCATAGTACTTAAATATGAATTTATAAATGATTACAATTACTAGTATTAGAACAAACAAAAATGAAATGAATTTTCAAGGTCTTAAGTCTTAACCATATAATACATGTAATAGTGTTGCTAACAGTGTTTTCCATATCACACAAATTGCACCATAGGTGAGAGAGCAAGAGCAAGAACCAACCACTACAAATCTTCAATTACCAAAACATTAGTAGCCAAAATACAGAACTACATTGCACATACATACAACAAGACCAACTTCAATTCAAGAAACCAGTAAAAGGGACAGAAACCGCTTTCATCAACCATCCCATGAGTGCATATACATACACTAAAACAAAATTTTGTATCACCATTTGCAAATTCTACATACACTCAAAATCCAAATGTGCAACCAAACTCACACTAAGTAAGCTTCTTTGGTGATTTTTGGCCTATGAACTCCTTTCTAACTCTACCTCTATTCTTCACCTTCACTCCCCGGTGTTGTTGTAGCATTTTCCACCAATTTGGATTCTTCTTTCTATGTCCATGTGGGGCATTCCTTGAACCTTTCACAGCAACCTTGTGAGGTTTCTTCGGCTTCTTTGCATGCCGTATGTGTCCCATGAGCCCTTCCACAAGCCTGTGAAACTGTCCAACCTGGTTCCTGTGAGTCACTCTTGCAACAGCACTTCCTCTCCTTGGCTTCTCGTCGCTTCCATTCGTTATCATCCCATGATGCTTGTTCTTATGGTGGAAGACATTCTGCAAGTTACTCCACATAGAGTGTCTTTGCCTCCTCTTTGAGTCAATGCTTCCATCATCATCATAATTATCATCATTATCATGGTGATAGTGATGATGATGGTGGTGGTGGTGAAAGATTAGTCCCAACTTGTTCTTCAGCCTCCTTAGTCCTCCAACTTTTTTCTCAGGTTTTATTTTGTTGTAGTATCTATGAGACTTGAGGCTATCAGAGCTATTCAAAGAGTTATAATTATCATTAGATGTATAAGAATTATTATCACACTCCTCTGAACTATATTCATATGATGCATCAACCATAGTTCCTGATGTGGAAACTTCTGTCTCACCTTGCAAGGAGTGGTCCTCAGAACTGTTACCACCACTACCATTGGCACTTCTTACTTCTTGTGAGGTCCAGCTAGAAGAAGATTGATAGTCATTTGAACTAGACTCCTCAACTTCATCATCATCCTTATCTTGTGGTTCATCCCTTTCCTTATGGGATCCTTTTCTGTGTAATGCAGACCCTTCTCTATTTTTATGAGAGAATACCTTAATTCCACTGTACCTTTGATCCAGTAGTGTTGGTCTTATCACCATCTGATGTGGTTGTGGCTGTTTCCTTGCAATGCTGGAAGCTGTGGATTTCACTGGAAGATGTCTATAAGAATGTTCAAGACTCTTTTTCTCATGATTTTGATCAGCTTCTGACCGAGTCACTGGATTGTTTCTTACCACATTTTCCCCATTTCTGTGGCCAGTTAATGGCTTCTTAGTAACATCATTTTGATTCAATGAGTTAACTCTATTAGTCATGGGAAATTTTTGTGTTGGAGGTTGAATCTTACCCTGACTTCTTGATTCCTCTTCTCTAAATACCAGTTGGGAACTAATTTGCTTTGGTATGTCATTGCTCTTTGGATACACAGCATCAACATGAGGCATATCTAGATTTGTTACCTGGGGTATATTTTGCTTATCTGCACTGTTCTTTGTGGAACTTACAAGATTTGAGCAGAGTTGCAAAGCAAACATACGAGATTCAATTCTTTTCATTGCACTAAGCAAATCATCACAAAAGTCCTTCTGATTTGAGGATTCAACATGTCCGGTATCACTAGGATTGTATTGAAGCTCATCAATTGTACTCAGCAGTGGTATATTCTTGTTTTTATAGGACTCATCACCATTATTATGATGGTCTTCACCAGTACTCTCTTTGCTATACTCAATAGGCATGGTTGTTGTTGCACTAACCAAATCAATTTTCTCACATAAGCTAATTTGTATTGGATTATTTTTCCCTCTATTATTAGAGATGCTACCTTTTTCTTCTATCTCGGATATCAACTTCTTCTGTAATTCTTCCTCCTTATGTGGTGTCACATCTTTTCCTTGATCGAGTGTTGTTTCTGAGACATTTGCTTGTGTTGTTATTATCTGAAAAAAATAAGCATGAAGAACACAAAATTAAACTAACAAATTAAAATCTTGCTCTGTCAAGGTGCAGTTTGTGATGCAGTCTATCTTAACTTCACCTTTAAATGTGTCTGAAAAACACTTACAACAGCAACATCTAGCAAACTCTTTAACAAACCACGAGCTCTCTCAATCAACTGCAAAAATAAAATAACAATGAAATTAGCACAGAAGAATATCAACTTTTGTGACAATTGAAAGTGGTGAATAAGAAACCACAAATAATAAAAAAAAAAAAAAGGCAATGCTACCGTATAACTATGACATACAAAAGAATAGAGAAAGAAGCACTTACATCGTCTGAAAATTGATGTTGTAATTGTACGGTATTATTATGAAGAAGACTATACAAAAGTCTTATGGCACGAAGATTTTTATGAGCTTCCTCAAATTCCATCTATCACTCTATATTCTTCCTACAATCACATAACTATCAAAGAAGGAAGATTGAATAAGAATTGAGGAAGAAGCATAACAACGTATGTTGAGAGTAAGTTACCATGAGAGGAGTTATGAGTAAGAAGTAACCTCTAACAGACCAATTACAGTTATATCCCCTTCTCTCTATAAATGTGAGATGGTAATCATATTTGATTATTTGTCTTTGCTTGTTTGAGAAAAAAAAAAAAACAAACGAATACATTTTTTTTTTATTTTTTTTAGTGTACATCTTATATCTAATTAAATAACTAATTGATAAACATATTTTATATAAAAATAAATAATATTTTACATTTTCTATTAATTATATTCTATTATTTATCTTTTAGGATAATTATGATAGGGTAAAACAATATCTCACACTAATAATAATAATAATAATAATAATAATAATAATAATAATAATAATAATAATAATAATAATAAAGTAGTGTTATACTATAATAATAATAATAATAATTATTTTTACATTATCATAATAAAAAGGGATTTAATTGGACTAACTTCAAAACTAAGCACATAATATTTTATAGATATAATTGAAATTCCACAAAGCTTATTCATCTAAACTCTAATATTTCATGTTAATTAACATCTCTAACATTACTTGTGTACTTTGATTTTTAATCAAATAATAATATTATTATTAGTATTTTTATTATAACTAATGATTTGGAAACCAAACTACTTCATTTCATTAAACCATTTTATTGTATATAATGTCACCAGAAATAAATAATTTTGTTATGATTTATATTCTCACATGTAATTCTAAATAGTTCATGAAGTAGTTTGCCAAACAAAAAAGAAATAGTATCAACCTAATTGAAATAAGCAATATGTCATATTGAAATTTTAATAATCGCAATAAATTTTGAATGTTCATTATATTTGTGAACGCAAAAGCTTACAAACTATTATTAAAAAAGAAAAAATTTATCTCTTTTTTATTTGTCAACATATATATAATTTCATTATAGTAAAAATGCTATAAAATCTAAGTAAGTTCATAGATATTTGAAAATCAGTTTTAAGTAAATATCTGGATAGAAAATGAGGATCAAACAAGTAACACTATGAATTTATATGAAATATGTAAATATAATACTTACTAATGTATTTTAAAAATTTAACCAAATAATTTTCATTGAAAAAAGTTAAGCTAAATAATTTAGAATTTAGCTTATTTTAAAGTTGTGCTATATTTGCTTAAAATCTTACTGCTATATTAGCATAATTATTCAAACTTATAAATACTTAAATTTTTAAATATAAAAGAAATAGAATAATTTATTGGAAAATTATCACATGTTCACTTGTACTAGCATGGAACATCATGTTCTTTTGTACTATCCGGTTTTCATTATGTATTTGTCTTGTAGTGAAGAATTTAAAGACAATTTTATCCCTCGAAACAAAACTAAAATGACCCATTTGTCAATGGTTGAGTTTCTAAATTCCTGGCTTGGCTTGCAATGGGGCGTGAGCCACTATTTGTTCCACTGAGAGTTAAATGGTTATGCTATTCTTAAAATACACACCATTAGTAACATATCCTAGCATATTTAATTTATATTTATTAACAAATCATTCAGTTTTTTAGTAAAAAATTATAAACATATTCACCAGCTATCTTTGTAAAAATAATATTATATAAAATAAGCAAATAATATATATCAAATGAAATTTATTTTTTAAATATTAACATTACAATTAAAAATATTTAGCTCTTTTTGTTAATTTTTTTTAAATCAATTCTTTTACTTTAATTTGTCCTTTGAAAAGCTTAAAAATACAACTTTGACAATATTCTCATTCAAATCTTTTAAAATATTTGTTCGACATCTAATTTTCTAAAAACAAAAATTCGGACGAAGAATATACATCTAATAAAAAATAACAAAGAAAGAATATTTATTTTTTTAATGACATCACTAAGTCTAATCCATGGATTTTGAATTGATTTCAATCGATATATTTTTAATTTTAGTTTTTACAAAAAAAAAAATTTAATTCGTAATATAAAGATTTAAATTCAATATCTAATAATATTAGATTTTTCTTATTCTGTTGTCCTATGTGTGCAAAGAAAATACATTTGACTGTTTTAATATTAAAAAAAATATAATTACCAAATTATCGTAAATCAAAAGTCATTATATATACGTTCTCTTTTATAATTTATATATAAATAATAATATTAATATTATTCATAAATCTTATTACTCTATCATGATTTATTAAGAATATTATATTATGTTTTAATACGTAAATTATGGTAGGATAATTGTTTTACAAAAATACAAATCACACGATATCTTATCACTATTTACTTATAAATTCAATAGTATTCTTTAATATATAAATAATAATGGCACGATAGTGAAATTTTAAAACTGTATATAAAACTCACTAAACATAATTTGTTAACACAATTATCGCTAAACATGATTGATGTCCATCATGGATTTCAATAATAATTTCCCACCATCACATACTAATAATTTTTTTCAATACATAATTAAATTTAAATTACTAAAAATGATATTTTCAAATTTTTTAACATTATCATTCTGTGTATCTATATTTGGTCATTTGTTCAAAACGGAATTAACTATCAGTTTAGTCTTCACACAACTAAAGCTGTGTTCGCTTCTTTTTTATGTGTGTTTCGCTTCCTTACGATTCGTGTGCAACGTGAGTTCTGATTGTTTTGTTTAACTTTTTCTTCAAGTCTCCTAGTTAAATTTCTTTTCATATATACCTATGTATGTAATCTTATTTTTAGAGGTCGTAATAATTCACCATTTTTTATTTATGAACTTAAGCGTAAAGCATTACATATTAACTAAAGGAAACCGAAATCATGCATTGGCCGATTTTCAAGACACACGAAATACCAAAATGATTCAAAACAAGCTTCCACAAAGTTTCGGCCACCAAAGTCAATCCAATTGCCAAAACCAACTCTAATAATCACCAAATTCAAGCTATACACATTCAATTTACCATAAATTAATCCTAAGGTTCACAAAATCATTAATCCACAAGGGTTTTAAAGTGACTTACCTTTTTCGACGGTATTAAGAGCAAAATCCAATAATAACTCAATGCTAGATCACTCATAAACAACCAAAATCAAAGAATCTACTCGATAACTAAACCCAAAATTACGAAATTGTTAGGGCAGAAAACTGGACAAGAAAGTGTGAGTTTCTTACCACATTATTTGGTTAGAAATGAGCGCGTAGTCACAAACGGTACATGAATCGGAGCACCATAACTCAAGTTATGAACAAATGAAAAGGACGGTGAATAGTAACCCTCTTCTCTTCTCTTTGATTTCACCAGCTATGTTGTTGTTGTTGTTGTTTTTTTTATCGAAGATAGGAGACTCGAACCCCGCAACCTCTTAGGTGAGTATGGAGAGACTATGTCATTTCAGCTATAACTCATTAGCTTGTTGTTTGTGTTTTAGGTGGTGAATGAACTGATTGGCTCATGAATAAGGCTCTCTATATATAGTGTATGCTCCGGTCCAACTGCTTAGTATTTTTGGTCCGTTTGGTCCGACTTTGGGCCAAAACGTTTAGAATTAGCGCCCAATTTTCAATTCTAAATATTTTTTCTAAGGATTTTTATCGTTTTATTTTCTTACTCGCAATACCGAACAGACTTAAGATGATACTGCTGGCTATTTTTACCAGTTACGCGTTTTACACAATTTTTCGTAGAAAATTATATTTTCCTATTTGAAAAAATTCATTAAATTCAAATCTTACCTTTAAATTTTTAAATTAAAATGTCTAAATTTTTGAATTTATTCCGAACAATTAATTTATTATTTTATTTTGATTAAACGGTTAATAATTTCTGATTCTTACAAACATCATATACATATATATGAGAAATGATAATACCACTCTCAAAATTAATAAGTAATAACACCACTTTCTTTTGACTATATTTTTTATTTTATCTTCTTTTAAATTTATCTCTGATAATTATTCAAGAATATTTTTATAATAAAATAAATTAATACAAATTAAATAAATTAATAAATAATAAAATTAAAAAATTTTAAAAATATGAAGTGAATAGAATTTTTTTGTACATAAATATTTATCCTAATTATACTTAATTTTGTCTTTATTAAAAATTTATTTAACTTTATCAATATTAATTTTTTAATATGTTCAATTACTTTCCTCTAATAATATTAAGATGTTAAATAATTGTTTTTAAATTTACATAAAAATTAAAATGTTGAGCTGTTTCATCACTTATCTGTGTAATCAGAGAGGATTCACACTTAATGAAGAGGGAACATTTGCGTCCACATAATTTTTCCAAAAAAACTTAATACTATATATATCTTATTATATTATATTTGTCCTAGAATAAAATATAAATAACTTTTTTTATGTTTTATATTAAAAAAATATTTTGTTAAATTTAACGCATAACAATAATTATATTATTAAATTTGATTTGATATAAGAAAATAAATAAATAAACTCAAAAAATAGTGATAATTAGCTACATTATATTAATTAATTAATTGATAATTAAATTGAAACTTAGTTTTCTAATTAAATACAACTTAAATTATTTAACATAAAAAAATATATTATCTATATATTAATATATTATAATTATTTTGGTTAAAAAAATTTATTTATATCATAAAAACTATAATAAGTAGATTTGACAATTAAATATGAGATAATAAAAAGTAAAATAATTGTTTAAGAACATATATAAAAAAAATAATATTTATTCATGTTAAAAATAAAATGAAGGCCATTATAAATTATTTTTTTGTTATTTTGAATATTATACTGTGTGTGGAATTATATTTTTATTATTTTAAATACTATAACAAGTGATTGTGTGTATATTTCTAATTCTTATCAATATGTATAGATAGTTCTAATTTCGTCTCGTATGTGTAGCAATTCATTGCCGGCCAATTGCAGACTCTTAAAAGGAAATCAAATTCACGACGGATTAGTCCTTAACTTGTTGGGTATCGTGGAAAGCCAAAAAAAAATATCTATACCTAAATTTTATTATATTTTTGCCCCCCGTGCTAATTTTTTTTTGGGTCCGTCACTATGTGTAGCTGATATTTTTCCACCAAAATTTTTTATTTCATGGCATCACACAAAGACTTGGTTTAGTAAAGTTTTTGAAGAGGTGCTTGTGCTTTTTAAGAGTTCAAGCTCCTCATTTTATGTTTGGTAAATAAAAAAGATCATGTGCTTGTACTTGCAGCTTTTAAAAGATCGGGGTACTTTTGAAAGCACCTAAAATAGAGCTTTTCAAAGTTGATTTGTGCTTTTCAAAATTTAAAAGTCTAATACAACCTCATATGTTAACGAATTTTCAAATTTAATACTTGCATTTATGTCTATTATAATATTTTTAAATTTTAAAAACTATTTTACCAAATGCAATTGTTGTTGCTTGTATTTATTAAAAATAATTTTTAATTTAATTTACCAAATATAAATATTATAACTTTAAAAAGGTTATCTTTTAAAAGTTAACTTTTATAAACTTTAAAAAAGTAAAAGTTTTATTAAATTAAGACAAATTTTGGAGTCAATTTCTAGTGAAAGCAACAAAAATATAACTAAAAGGCCCAACACTATATCAGCTAGGCTTACATACAAACTATACAAGCTAGTAAAACACTCTTGATACACAAAACAGAGCTACTTCCCCAACCCACTTGGGCAAGCAACGGAATTTTGAACCTTTATAAACTGACCAAAGTATGAACCGGTTGCATGCTCAGCGTGGATTCTTGCAGGTGCTGTCCACGTAAAAGATTTTCAATCAATCTAAGCCATTTACATTTTTTAAAGTATATATGAAAGGTTTAAAATAGTGGAATCAAATGTTCCCATCAAGTACAACGGAACACCTGAACATCTTCCTAATTTATTATAGTTAGTTTATACTTTAGGAAGATGTTCAGGTGTTCCGTTGTACTTGATGGGAACATTTGATTCCACTATTTTAAGCCTTTCATATATACTTTAAAAAATGTAAATGGCTTAGATTGATTGAAAATCTTTTATGTGGACAGCACCTGCAAGAATCCACGCTGAGCATGCAACCGGTTCATACTTTGGTCAGTTTATAAAGGTTCAAAATTCCGTTGCTTGCCCAAGTGGGTTGGGGAAGTAGCTCTGTTTTGTTTTGTGTATCAAGAGTGTTTTACTAGCTTGTATAGTTTGTATGTAAGCCTAGCTGATATAGTGTTGGGCCTTTTAGTTATATTTTTGTTGCTTTCACTAGAAATTGACTCCAAAATTTGTCTTAATTTAATAAAACTTTTACTTTTTTAAAGTTTATAAAAGTTAACTTTTAAAAGATAACCTTTTTAAAGTTATAATATTTATATTTGGTAAATTAAATTAAAAATTATTTTTAATAAATACAAGCAACAACAATTGCATTTGGTAAAATAGTTTTTAAAATTTAAAAATATTATAATAGACATAAATGCAAGTATTAAATTTGAAAATTCGTTAACATATGAGGTTGTATTAGACTTTTAAATTTTGAAAAGCACAAATCAACTTTGAAAAGCTCTATTTTAGGTGCTTTCAAAAGTACCCCGATCTTTTAAAAGCTGCAAGTACAAGCACATGATCTTTTTTATTTACCAAACATAAAATGAGGAGCTTGAACTCTTAAAAAGCACAAGCACCTCTTCAAAAACTTTACTAAACCAAGTCTTTGTGTGATGCCATGAAATAAAAAATTTTGGTGGAAAAATATCAGCTACACATAGTGACGGATCCAAAAAAAAATTAGCACGGGGGGCAAAAATATAATAAAATTTAGGTATAGATATTTTTTTTTGGCTTTCCACGATACCCAACAAGTTAAGGACTAATCCGTCGTGAATTTGATTTCCTTTTAAGAGTCTGCAATTGGCCGGCAATGAATTGCTACACATACGAGACGAAATTAGAACTATCTATACATATTGATAAGAATTAGAAATATACACACAATCACTTGTTATAGTATTTAAAATAATAAAAATATAATTCCACACACAGTATAATATTCAAAATAACAAAAAAATAATTTATAATGGCCTTCATTTTATTTTTAACATGAATAAATATTATTTTTTTTATATATGTTCTTAAACAATTATTTTACTTTTTATTATCTCATATTTAATTGTCAAATCTACTTATTATAGTTTTTATGATATAAATAAATTTTTTTAACCAAAATAATTATAATATATTAATATATAGATAATATATTTTTTTATGTTAAATAATTTTTAAAAAATTACTAATAATTTAAGTTGTATTTAATTAGAAAACTAAGTTTCAATTTAATTATCAATTAATTAATTAATATAATGTAGCTAATTATCACTATTTTTTGAGTTTATTTATTTATTTTCTTATATCAAATCAAATTTAATAATATAATTATTGTTATGCGTTAAATTTAACAAAATATTTTTTTAATATAAAACATAAAAAAAGTTATTTATATTTTATTCTAGGACAAATATAATATAATAAGATATATATAGTATTAAGTTTTTTTGGAAAAATTATGTGGACGCAAATGTTCCCTCTTCATTAAGTGTGAATCCTCTCTGATTACACAGATAAGTGATGAAACAGCTCAACATTTTAATTTTTATGTAAATTTAAAAACAATTATTTAACATCTTAATATTATTAGAGGAAAGTAATTGAACATATTAAAAAATTAATATTGATAAAGTTAAATAAATTTTTAATAAAGACAAAATTAAGTATAATTAGGATAAATATTTATGTACAAAAAAATTCTATTCACTTCATATTTTTAAAATTTTTTAATTTTATTATTTATTAATTTATTTAATTTGTATTAATTTATTTTATTATAAAAATATTCTTGAATAATTATCAGAGATAAATTTAAAAGAAGATAAAATAAAAAATATAGTCAAAAGAAAGTGGTGTTATTACTTATTAATTTTGAGAGTGGTATTATCATTTCTCATATATATGTATATGATGTTTGTAAGAATCAGAAATTATTAACCGTTTAATCAAAATAAAATAATAAATTAATTGTTCGGAATAAATTCAAAAATTTAGACATTTTAATTTAAAAATTTAAAGGTAAGATTTGAATTTAATGAATTTTTTCAAATAGGAAAATATAATTTTCTACGAAAAATTGTGTAAAACGCGTAACTGGTAAAAATAGCCAGCAGTATCATCTTAAGTCTGTTCGGTATTGCGAGTAAGAAAATAAAACGATAAAAATCCTTAGAAAAAATATTTAGAATTGAAAATTGGGCGCTAATTCTAAACGTTTTGGCCCAAAGTCGGACCAAACGGACCAAAAATACTAAGCAGTTGGACCGGAGCATACACTATATATAGAGAGCCTTATTCATGAGCCAATCAGTTCATTCACCACCTAAAACACAAACAACAAGCTAATGAGTTATAGCTGAAATGACATAGTCTCTCCATACTCACCTAAGAGGTTGCGGGGTTCGAGTCTCCTATCTTCGATAAAAAAAACAACAACAACAACAACATAGCTGGTGAAATCAAAGAGAAGAGAAGAGGGTTACTATTCACCGTCCTTTTCATTTGTTCATAACTTGAGTTATGGTGCTCCGATTCATGTACCGTTTGTGACTACGCGCTCATTTCTAACCAAATAATGTGGTAAGAAACTCACACTTTCTTGTCCAGTTTTCTGCCCTAACAATTTCGTAATTTTGGGTTTAGTTATCGAGTAGATTCTTTGATTTTGGTTGTTTATGAGTGATCTAGCATTGAGTTATTATTGGATTTTGCTCTTAATACCGTCGAAAAAGGTAAGTCACTTTAAAACCCTTGTGGATTAATGATTTTGTGAACCTTAGGATTAATTTATGGTAAATTGAATGTGTATAGCTTGAATTTGGTGATTATTAGAGTTGGTTTTGGCAATTGGATTGACTTTGGTGGCCGAAACTTTGTGGAAGCTTGTTTTGAATCATTTTGGTATTTCGTGTGTCTTGAAAATCGGCCAATGCATGATTTCGGTTTCCTTTAGTTAATATGTAATGCTTTACGCTTAAGTTCATAAATAAAAAATGGTGAATTATTACGACCTCTAAAAATAAGATTACATACATAGGTATATATGAAAAGAAATTTAACTAGGAGACTTGAAGAAAAAGTTAAACAAAACAATCAGAACTCACGTTGCACACGAATCGTAAGGAAGCGAAACACACATAAAAAAGAAGCGAACACAGCTTTAGTTGTGTGAAGACTAAACTGATAGTTAATTCCGTTTTGAACAAATGACCAAATATAGATACACAGAATGATAATGTTAAAAAATTTGAAAATATCATTTTTAGTAATTTAAATTTAATTATGTATTGAAAAAAATTATTAGTATGTGATGGTGGGAAATTATTATTGAAATCCATGATGGACATCAATCATGTTTAGCGATAATTGTGTTAACAAATTATGTTTAGTGAGTTTTATATACAGTTTTAAAATTTCACTATCGTGCCATTATTATTTATATATTAAAGAATACTATTGAATTTATAAGTAAATAGTGATAAGATATCGTGTGATTTGTATTTTTGTAAAACAATTATCCTACCATAATTTACGTATTAAAACATAATATAATATTCTTAATAAATCATGATAGAGTAATAAGATTTATGAATAATATTAATATTATTATTTATATATAAATTATAAAAGAGAACGTATATATAATGACTTTTGATTTACGATAATTTGGTAATTATATTTTTTTTAATATTAAAACAGTCAAATGTATTTTCTTTGCACACATAGGACAACAGAATAAGAAAAATCTAATATTATTAGATATTGAATTTAAATCTTTATATTACGAATTAAATTTTTTTTTTTGTAAAAACTAAAATTAAAAATATATCGATTGAAATCAATTCAAAATCCATGGATTAGACTTAGTGATGTCATTAAAAAAATAAATATTCTTTCTTTGTTATTTTTTATTAGATGTATATTCTTCGTCCGAATTTTTGTTTTTAGAAAATTAGATGTCGAACAAATATTTTAAAAGATTTGAATGAGAATATTGTCAAAGTTGTATTTTTAAGCTTTTCAAAGGACAAATTAAAGTAAAAGAATTGATTTAAAAAAATTAACAAAAAGAGCTAAATATTTTTAATTGTAATGTTAATATTTAAAAAATAAATTTCATTTGATATATATTATTTGCTTATTTTATATAATATTATTTTTACAAAGATAGCTGGTGAATATGTTTATAATTTTTTACTAAAAAACTGAATGATTTGTTAATAAATATAAATTAAATATGCTAGGATATGTTACTAATGGTGTGTATTTTAAGAATAGCATAACCATTTAACTCTCAGTGGAACAAATAGTGGCTCACGCCCCATTGCAAGCCAAGCCAGGAATTTAGAAACTCAACCATTGACAAATGGGTCATTTTAGTTTTGTTTCGAGGGATAAAATTGTCTTTAAATTCTTCACTACAAGACAAATACATAATGAAAACCGGATAGTACAAAAGAACATGATGTTCCATGCTAGTACAAGTGAACATGTGATAATTTTCCTATACTTTATAGACAGATAATAGTGTGAAGTGTCCTATCAAAACATCCAACTTGTATGTGAAATCAGAGTTCAGACTTTAACTTTCTGTTAAATTTTTCTCCAAGCTTTGACCATTCAGCTCTGATATTTGTCTGAATTTTCCTTGCCAATTCCTTCTCATCTTTCAACCATGACACTTGCTCCTTCAATTCATCCCTTTTATTTTTTAATATCTTTGCTTCCCCAAAGATTTCTCTCTTTCTATAAGTAACCATGTTCCTTGCTGATTCAGAAGCAGATATGCTAGCTTTAATGGCATGTATTTGTTCTTCAAGCTCCTTCTTTCTCTCCTCCAAATATTCCAACTCGTTTCTCAACTCATTTTCTAAGCACACGACTTCTCTAAAATGCACCTTGTTAGCTTCAAGACCCTCTTCTAGTTCATCAACTTTCAACAACTTAGCTGTGGCAGCCTCTATTTTCTGGCTCTCATTGGTGTAATCCAAACTCCAATGGTTGAAGTGTCTTGAAACTTCTATAACCAATGATCTTAATTCCAATGAAATCCCATCTCCTGGAGGTAAATTTGTGAGGTACTCTAAGGTAGCTTTCATGGCATTGTACTCATCAGGGCCCAAAAGAAGAGAAAAGTCTCTAGTGAGAAAGTCTTGTAGTGTCTTTAATGCTTTCTGTGTCGCTTCACTTGGCACTCTGTTGGCGAATTCGGAAACATCAATGGTGTTGTTGGAGAGAGGAAGAACAGAATTCTCAGCTTCTAGAGATGCATAAAATGCTTCCATTTCTACATCATCTACATTTGGTATCTCTACAAAACTTTTGAATTGGGATCTTGGTTGAGCTTTTTCTGGATGATCAACAACTATTGTATTTGATCCATAATCTACTACTGCATGAGAAAGTTAAAAAGGAATTGGTAAAACAATCAATGGATAGGAGTTATGGAAGATGATTGGTATATAAATCTAATGCAAATCTGAACTAGTTTTCATATCTCTAAAAGGCAAGCTTCCCAAGACATACCAAAATATCATTACTTATTCACACATTGCATATTTGTGATGAATTCAGGCTTACCTTTGACAGTATCAATGACCTCAAGACACACAGGAGCAATTGGATCTTCAGTAACACTTTCCAATGGTTGCATATGCATTAAAATCTTCTTGTCACTCTGATCAATGTCATTGTGGGATGCAGTTTCACTATTTTCTTTTCCTTTACTTCTTTCCCCCCATTCCTCTTCATGTCTACTGATCGTGTCACAACTTTCCGTGTTTTCAAAATCACAGCAGTTATCATTCAAACTCTTGGAGAAATCTTGTACTGATTTTGTGCTTTCTTCACTGGTAGCATTCAAATCAGCCTCGATCTCCTCAGAGTATGTGTTTGAATCTAAATCAAGTTCAGGGTCTGTGAATAGTATATTCTCCATGTTAACTTCTTCTTTGCATATATGAACTCCACACCAGCTCACACTCATATTTGATGATCCACTTATTTTCTCACATGAAATCTCAAGCTGATTCCAGTCATCTACTAGATATGAATCAAGACTGTGCCACTGGATGGTTGGATGCGTTCGTAAGTCATATATCCACACATGATCTGTGACCATTTTTGAGAAGCATTGTGGCATTTCCATTTCATAAATGTCTTCACCATTTATAGAGAACTGGACTTCACAATTTAAAGTATCCTCCGTTGCACCCTCTACTTCAATAACAAAGCAAAAAATAAGCACAGGAAATTTTTGGCGTGCCCAAAACGTCAGATATTCTCCTTTGGCACAAAAATCAAACCATTCTGGAACTCTTCTTCCAGGCACCATAACCTGTAACTCACATGCCTCAAAAATTTCCTGCAAAAGAGAGGGGGGGAAAAACACAAAAGAAAGTGTAAATGGGTGATAACAGAAAATAAAATGTAACAAGATTTAATAAAGTGGCAAACCTGGCTCAATAATAAGTTTGATGACCTTGGACTCAATGATGTGCAATTTCTTGCATTAATGTATTGTATATTGGGAGGAATGCTAGGGATTTCTTGGAGTAGGTTGCAGCTGTCCAAGTGAAGTAGTTCCAAGCTTTGAATTTCTTGAATGCAACTTGGAAGAGTTACAAAATAGTTTCCTGAAAGGACTAATAAAGACAGTTTTGGGAAACAATAGAAAATTGTGGGAAGATCTTCATCTCTAAGGCCACAGTTCTCGAGATTAAGAGACTTCACATTATCAAAGGTAGGACTAGACTTTCCTGATTCTCTCAATTTCATCAAGAAGCTTCGTAATTGGGGACATCCTTCGATATCAAGGTTCGTAAGATTTTGCAACATATCAAAGCTTTCTGGCAGTTCCTTGAGACTCAAGCAAGATGTCATGCTAAATTCTTGAAGCCCAACAAGGTTTCCAATGGAAGGAGGCAATTGTTCAATACCAGTTCCTTCTATAGAAATGGACATGAGATTGTCCATTTTTCCCAAAATAGATGGGAAACTTTGGAGACTTGAGCACCAATTAAGGATAAGACTTTGCAGTGATGTCATCTTGATCGAAGATGGAAAAACCTTAAGCTTGGTGCATCCATAGGCCCTCAACTCAACAAGCTTCTCAAGGAATCCAACAGAGTCATGAACCTCTGCCAAATTTGTACAGTAATCAAGATTTAGTTCTGTTAAATTTGGGACTCCGGAAAAGTCAGGTAGTTTTGTTAAAACTTCGCAGTAACTCAAATCCAAAGATGTCAGTGTGTCCAAATGCTGCAAAGCGAAATATATAAATTAGAATGCAACTTCAAGTTCTATGCTCAGAGAGAAAGAAACATAGGAAAACTCAAGTGAAGAAACCTTACCTTGAATGGCTCTTGCATTGCGAAACGGCTGCGCGACAAGTTGAGCACAGCAAGTTTCTTTGGAAGGAAACTAGATGGGAAAGATGATGAAGGATACTCCATCCAATCAAGCAGCCTTAAATTGTTTGGAAGATCTTGAGGGCTTCCAAAAAATTGTCCATTTCGAACTATGAGAATTTTAAGATTTTTCATTTTTTTGAAGGAATCATTCTTCAAGTGTACCATGTATTGATCTGGAAGGTCCACCATCATGCCTTGAATTTTGTAAGTCCCCTTTTGTATCAAAGCACAAGTAAGCTAGTTTTAGAATAATGAATCTGAGAATTATGTTAGTAAATTCTTTCAAACAAAAGAATATGAATAACATCACATAGATGGCCCTTACCGTGCTTTCAGTAAGTACTTCAATAACATCTTCATGATACCATATTCTACTTCGCTTACCGGGCTCCAGAGGTGAATCTTCTCTTACAATCTCCCTACCCATGTCTTGAATCAGATCATGCATTCTCAATCTGTTGTACTCATCAATACTTACTAAAGATCTATCAATAAGTACACCAATACCGAATTTCGGATGGAAACCACATGCTTTTAGTGTCTTTTCAACATATTCCATTGTCTCCCCTTTGAAGAAACATGCTATATCCAGAAAAATTTCTTTCTCATTCTCCTCAAGATTATCATAGGTCACTCTAAGTACATTTTGAACCTCTTTATTAGGAATCTTTTCATATTTTTCTAGTGCAGATGTCCACTCATCCACAGATTTTCCAATCAAATTTGAGCCCATTACTTTCAGTGCCAGCGGAAGCCCCTCAGCATGGAGCACAACACGGTTTGAAATCTCCATATAACCTGCCTCAGGTTCTTTTCTTTTGAAAGCATTCCAAATGAACAGCTCAAAAGCTTCTCCATGATTTAGTTTCTTTACTTCATATGTTTTATCAACCTGATGAGCAGCTAGCAAATGCTTATCTCTTGTTGTTATAATTATTACACTGCCAAAACCGAACCAATCTCGTCCTCCAGCTAATGCTTGTAACTGCTCCAATTTGTCAACATCATCAAGAATCAAAAGAACTTTCTTGCAGCATAATCTTTTTCTTATAATAGGAATTCCTTTATAAATATTTCCCAACTTAATGTTCTTGTCCCCAACTATATCAAACAGAAGTGATTCTTGAAGTTGTACTAAACCTTGACGTTGATTTGAACTTTCTCTTATGTCAGCAAGGAAACTTGCAGCTTCAAACTGATCTGCAATCAAGTTGTACAAAGCTCGTGCAATCGTTGTTTTACCTATACCTCCAAGTCCATAGATTCCGATCACACAAATATCTTCACCAGGTCCAATTTGCAGCAGAGTTTTCACTTCTGATATTCGAGTTTCTAGTCCAACAGGGTATTCAGCTATGTGCAAAGGGGTTTGATTGATTTTCTTTGAGACCTCCTCAGCAATCTTTTCAATAAGCTCATACTCATACCTGCCAAGTTACAAGTTCCCCTATAACTACATAGTAAATGTCTCATGTTTTATTTTGTTCACCACGATATTAAATTGAAAGCTAAGCATGTATCATTATGGACAAATTTACTTCCTTCAAAACATGTTATTTTGTTCATCCACCAATAATTGTCACTTAGATAAAATTGGTAAACCAAAACATTAGCGAGTTTGGTCCAGATTTCATTGATTCATGATATGGCAAAATGCAAATGCATTCTGAGAAAGGAAAAACTGGGGAAGAAACATAGTTTACATACCCGTTTTTAAAGCTCCAACCAGACAAATTAGCTGCTTCAAACAAGGCCTGCTTCCATTTCTGCAACTTCTCCTCATTACCCTTGTATCTGACTTCATGGGCAGACATTGCTCTGCCGAAACTGTCTTTCTGATAACGCACCATGGAAGCATCGACATTGAAGAAAACCGGAAAAACCAATTGCCCCCTTGTTTTCATGCACTCAAGAATCTTAACAAGCTCATCAAGACACCATTTGGAAGATGCATAGTTTTGAGAGAACACAATGATGGAAATCCTTGACTCTTCAATAGCTCTAAGAAGAGCTGGGGAAATCTCTTCCCCTCTCCTAAGCTTATCATCATCTATGAAAACATTGATACCCTTTTTGTGCAAACTGTGGTAAAGTGAGCCTGTAAAGCTCCTCCTTGTGTCTTCACCCCTGAAACTCAAGAATACATCATAGGACCATCCACGGCCATAAGATGAAGTCCCTCCATACAGCATCATGGCCACAAATTAGAATCAAAAGTGATGTTTATTGCAAAAGAAAAAAGAAGTGATAAATTATGTATCAACAACCGGAAAGTAACAGTAGAAAAAACAAGCAACAAAACGCTATGAATTGAATAATTGAACAGACTTCAACAATGGTAGTTATCATCAGATATTGAAGCTCTCAAGTTACTATTGACTTTGTTGAGGAACCAAAGTTGTGGATAGAGATTTAAAGCATGGTCACATGCCTAACGCGTTATATATCTTTAGTCAACGAATAAACAATAGTAGGACGACTAGGACCACTCACTAAGCTATTGTTTGAATTTGTGGCCTAAAGTAAAAAGGAAGAGCTATTCCAATGTTCCATTTGTTTTATTTTATTTTATTTGTTTTCTTGTATGAAGAAACTCTAATATTCGTGTATTATTTAGCTTTCGCATCACAAGTAATATTCTATTTTCAGTTACATCACATCGTTCCACCATTGTGTTTGGAATAAAACTTTAAAGAGGTGACCATCTATATATCCACTTCAGGTGCGAATTTAATTAATTAATACATAAGACACTAAAAAAATTAATTACTACATAATGCATAATATATGGACTATGAGAACTGCTTAAATATTTCTTTAAAACAATATGCTATCAAATGGAGAAATATATTTAAAGTTTAAACCCAAAATGGAGGAATATACAAAACTATGATCCTTTCCTTTGCCTTCAATGCAGTGATGGTGTAAATTGACTGACTCTAAATGATTCCTAAGATTAACTTACCCCTAAAAAGCAGACAAGTATTGCTTCATTAACTAACATAAAGCTGTAATATTTCCTTGTTCCTAGATGGCTAGATCCAATCTTCAACAAAACTTGTGCTTTGAAGGACTCGTTTTGCAAGCTTTGACCATTCAGCTTCAATATTAGTTTCTGTTACAAATGCCCATTCTGTCCCAGCTTTCAACCTTGGCAGCTTATTCCTCAAACGATCCCATTTACTTCTCAGCACTTTTCCATTCTCAAACAATTCTCTCTTTCTCTTAGCAACTTTGTCCCTCCTCTCAGTAAATCCTGCAATCTCAGCTTTTATTGTTTTGATTTGATCTTCAAGCTCTCTCTTCTTTTGCTTCAAAGTGGCCAACTTAGTGCACAAAGCCTTCTCATCCGTCGCTATTTCCTTGAATTTTCTTACATTAGCTTTGAGACCCTGGTTTGCTTTCTCTGCTTTCGAAATGCTTTTGTCGACTGACTTGATTTTATTGTTGGCATTGTCATAGTCCAAAATCCAGTGATCAAAACTTTTTGAAAGTTGCTGTAATATTGCCATTGTTGTCGAAGAAACTTGTTCACCCCGTGGCAAATTGAGCAGGTGTTTGAGAGTCTCTCTCATCAGTTCATGAGTTGCAGGGTGATGCAAAAGAGAGAATTTTTTACTCACAAGGTCTCGCAGAAGCTGCCATGCTTTCAGGGTTTTTTTACTTGGCCTAGTTCTAGGAGGTTCACGTAGATGTGACAAAGGAGTGGTTTCTGCTTCAATGGAAGCATAAAATGCTTCCATATTTTCTTCCTTCTTGACAGTCCCAACCATATTCAGTCCAATCCTTTTCAAGAAATTGAATGCACATATTAGGAAAATGCTTTTATCGTTGACTATAAGCATGAGTAATTATCTCAGGACAAAAATACAAAGACATGATTGAATTCTCCATATTAACACTTACCCATCCATCAAGGTTAGTAACTCTACCTCTTTCTATTTGTGAGAATCATGAATTTCAAGATCCTTCTAATGTACCCTAGAAACTATATTAAACTTACAAAATAAGCAAAACTCTTTCATCTTCTCACTCTAGATGTTGTCCTCAAATACTTATGTTGAAACAGGACACAAATTTCAAGCTAGAAAAACGTAGATGATAGTGTTTCCCATTGCCAAACATAGCCTTAGTGGTTTTAACATCAATTACAATTACATGTATGCATCTAGTCATAGTAGGATTATACGCATCTTCATTGTTATTGAAAAACCAAATGATTAAATAAGCAAGTAATGCATGTATCGAGATAATAAAATGGCATGTTACCTGATGATATATCTAGCGATTCAAGAGGATCAAAATTCAGAAGCATAAAATTAGAATATCAAGCTAGAGTATAAAACAAAGAAACTTCCAGGGTATTTTATCTAGCAATTAACATGCAAAACTTGTGAAAGGAAGAAACTTGAAAAGATTAACTGCCTTTTAAAAAATGGAAATAGAGGGTGAGATGGCTTACCTTACCTGCTAACAAAGAAGAACAATAGCTTTGTTTGTTCCGAAAATTTTTGGCCAGTGCATCGAGTACAATCTTTAGAATATCTTAGTGAAGGAAAGTGAAGGGTTTTTATGCTACACTGTAACGCACAGCAATTAATTTAAACTTTAAAATTTTGTTAGAAACGGTTTCAGAGAATTTGTGGTGCTAGATGGTTATGGTGCAAACAAAAGCACAGTTATTCAAGGTCATTTTATTTATAGAGAAAATGACAAATAGACCCCTTATCTTTTGCTCTGTGGATATTTTTGTTTCTGATCATTGAAAAATACTTTTAACTTTTTCAATAGTCAGGACGAAAATGTCCGCAGAATAAAAGATCAGAACCTATTTGTCCTTTTTTCTTATTTATATTTTTTGTTTTCTTGTACGAAGGAACTCTAATAATCGCGCATTTAGCTTTTAACCCTAATAGACAATAGAAATTGTGAACTATGTGAATAATGGGCTATAATTTTGACCCAACAAGATTAAAAATAAAAAAAAAATCCACTCCTAATTACCCCACCAAAAACCCTATTCTTTACCTTTTAATTTTTAACCATCTCCTTCCTACCCTGATCACTGCAACATTACACTCCCCAAATCCTTTTATCGGCGGCATTCCATTCTTCACCGGTCACACTGCTTGGCGAAAAAAGTAAAAAACTAAACATATAATTAAAAAAAAAACCGCATAACTAATAAAATGAACATCCAATATAATTTAATTGTATATACTAAAATCTAATCCAACAAACTAAATATCAAATTTAAAATAATAAAAAAAAGAATTTAAAATAAAAATAATCATCTCATAAAATGAACATTCCGATATACACAACCGAGAAGTTGCACCGCCACCCCCAGCGCTGCTTGCATGACTTAGTGGCTACCTTTTCTTCTTGCCTTGTGAAGTTTTGCGAGTTCAATGTCTAACTGGGAGTACACAGCTAGCAAGCCTGCAACACCCGTTAGCACCATCAGCTTATTGTCTTCTCTAACGGCTCCAACCTTGCGGTGGTTGAAGCTACAGCGTCCGTAGTTGGAGGTGGTTTGGAGGATGGAGAGGAGGGTTGAGATAAAATAGGAACATAATGTTTATGATGTTCAACATTTATAAAGGACTATCATTGTGACATTTCTGGTGCAAAGTCTACTGTTAATACTCTTTGTAGGTATCCTATCTCACAGTACATGTCATATGAGGCACTAAGTTCAAAATACAAGGCCCTTTCTTTAGCCATTGTCAAAACTGTAGTGCCGCGCACCTATGAGGAAGCTGCTGTTCATCCTTGCTGGAAGGAAGCCATTAACACTGAACTTGAGGTGTTGAGGTAGAATCAAACTTGGTGTGTAACAAAACTCCCAGCTGGCAAGAAGGCGATTGGTTGCAAGTGGGTCTTTCAAGTGAAGTTCAATCCGGATGGAACTGTTGAACGCTACAAGGCAAGACTTGTAGCAAAAGGATTCACTCAAGTTGAAGGAGTAGATTTCATAGACACCTTCAGTCCCGTTGTTAGAATGACTACATTGCGTATAGTTTTGGCTCTAGCTGCAGCCAAACAATCGCATGTTAAGCAACTGGACGTTAATACAGCGTTCCTCCACGGAGATTTACATGAAGAAGTGTACATGAAGTTGCCTCCAGGATTAGATGGAACTAATCTGAATTCATTCTCTATTTGCAAGCTCCAGAAGTCGCTGTACGGATTAAAGCAAGCCAGCCGTCAGTGAAATTTGAAGTTCACAAAGACACTTATCACTGCTGGTTTTGTTAAATCCGAAGCAGATCACTCCTTGCATTCAAAGATCACTCCTCGTGGCATTACAACCATCATGGTTTATGTTGATGATCTGGTTTTAACAGGAAATGACTTAGCATAAATTGATCATGTCAAAAAATTGTTGGACAACAAATTCAAAATCAAGGACCTTGGTGATTTAAAAAAATGATGGAAGTGGCAAGGAATTCTAAAGGCATTCATCTCTGCCAACGAAAATATGCACTGGACATCATCAAGGAATTTGGTTACTTAAATTGTAAGCCGGTCAGCACTCCAATGGATTACACGTATGCTTCAAAGTTATCAAAGGAAAGTGGCACTGCACTGCAGGATCACACTCCTTAACGTCAATTAATTGGTCGACTTCTCTATCTCACAAACACACGCCCTGACATCTCCTATGCTATTGGGAGATTGAGCCAGTTCCTTTGTCATGGCCCGAACCTGGCCATGACTGGCGCTCAAGGGACAAGTCCCTCAGCAAGCCAAACGACCAAATTTTCAGAAAAACGGACAGAATCTCCTCTGTTTCTAGGACCTTACCAACATAAATATTAATTCCCTGTATCAATAATAAACATCTATTTCCATAGACAACAACAACCGCACATTCCAACTACATCCATAACCACATATATCCAAAATACGCATCATATATATATATATATCAAGTTGATAACTAGAGTATATAGTTAAGTCCATAAGTCTTACATAACTAACTTATAATTACTATATAAACAGTTCAAGATTCAAAATAACATAACCCACATGAGGATCCTGCCTGTGACATATGGAGCATTGACATAATCTAAATTTTGAGCAAAGGTTCCATTACATAATACTTAGCCCTTGGAAAGAAGAAGGGCTCACCAAAATGACTAAGATCTACTGAGGGGCAGGTGGAATGGAACCTGGAATGACTCCTGTATCTGAAAAACATGAGAATATAATAGGGTGAGTTTTGCAACTCAGTGAGCAAACATTATATCTATAACCCACACGAGACAATACAAGTTTTACCATGAAAATTTATACTTCTTTTCAGAGATGAAGAATCCATATTAAGTAACTATGCAAATAAATAGATAAATGAGTAAGCAGAATGAATTGAAATGGGAGTTCTCATTCCAGAAGTCAAATCAAATCGAATATTACACATCTAGGGCGGCTCCACCTCTAAGGGTAGCCCTTTCCTCTAGTGTGCCCGTACAGTATAACAGATCCAACGTGTGGCCTACACGTTAGGCTAGCAACACCCCTGCTAGCTGAGGTCTGAGCCAGATGCATCTAGGTTAACGTCATAACCGCCGTTAACTACGGTTTTCTAGTCAGAGTCTCCTAAACCAATCCAAACCCACTCGCTTATAAAAATCTCTAATGCTTTAACATATTATTAAATTCCATAGTAAATCAAATATATATATAAGAATACATACTAAAATTTAATTAAAATTCAATAAAATTAAATAAGAAAACGGATATGCTTTACAAAATATATAAATATCATCTCGTGTGTATTTTTATAAAATTATAAGTTTCACAAATCAATATTTATTTTTAAAAATTTAAAAATCACAATAATTAAATATTTTCAAACTACAAAAATAATGATTCAACATAAATATTGATAATAATATATTTAAAAATAATTATAGACATAATATCCACTCACAACTTGATTCCAAAGAACCGGAAGCAACTCTAAGCGCGTCAACGAGCTACTAATTGATGTCCAATAATTCTACAACTCTAGAAATAGGACAATAATAATATTTGTGAGCTACTAATATTGTCAATTAACATAATCTTGCTCACCTTGACAAAAGCCCCAAATTTTCTAACCCTAATAACCCTAATTCGGATTTATACATACCCATAAATATAGAGATGACAAAAATTGGAAATATGGCTAATTATTGAGTCAAAGAGTTACCTTAAAGCCTCAATAATAATTGGAACTCAAGGATTGAATGGTTCCTTCACTCATTAAGTTGAAATCACATGATTTGGAAACTTTGAGAAAATAAGATTTTGAATAAAAAGATGTAGAGTAGAGAAGAAAAGAAAGCAAGATGATAAAGGTGAGTTTGATGATATAGGGTTGTTGATGCAAAGAGAAGAGATGAGGAATTGTAGTTAAGAAGGGAAGAGAAGAGAGGATTTTTAGTGTTGTTGTTAGGAAGAAATAAAAAGAAGAAATGAAAGAAGGAAGGGGAGTGTCGAAGGAGGGGGGGCACGGAGAAGAGAAAATAAATGTTTAAGTGGGGGCATGTGCCCCCCACGTGCTCTCCCCCTTTTCTTTTTTTTTTTTTTTTTTGTCGGTTACTACATTCTCTCCCCCTTAGGAAATTCGGTCCCCGAATTTCGAATTTATATACGGTGATAAGTGTGATAGTTACCTTTAGACTCAAACAAATGCGGATATTTGTCGCGCATAGCGTCCTCTACTTCCCAAGTTGCTTCTTCTACCGAATGATTCTTCCAAACAACTTTCACAGATGCTATCTCTTTAGAACGTAGTTTCTTTACTTGGCGATCAACGATAGCCACGGGTTCCTCTTCAAATGATAAATCCTCCTTTAGCTCTATGGCTTGTGGTGTAAGCACATGAGATGGGTCAGAAAGGTATTTGCGCAACATTGATACGTGAAAAACTGGATGAATCATAGACAACTCAAACGGTAGTGCCAAGCGATAAGCGACTGCACCTATTCTGTCCAATATCTCAAATGGACCAATATAACGAGGACTTAGCTTCCCTCTTTTTCCAAACCTCATCACTCCCTTCATAGGCGACACCTTAAGAAACACTTGATCACCCACTGAAAACTCTAAGTTACGCCTCCTATTATCAACATAAGCCTTTTGCCTACTTTGAGCTGCTAATAAACGTTCTCTTATTAAGCGAACCTTCTCAACTGCATCTTGTACCAAATTCGGCCCCAAAAGTTTAACCTCACCAATCTCAAACCACCCAATAGGTGACCTACATCTTCTCCCATAAAGAGCCTCAAATGGTGCCATTTGAATGCTGGCTTGATAACTATTATTATAAGAGAACTCGATCAAAGGTAGATAGCTGTCCCAATTCCCACCAAAATCTAGAACACAACACCTTAACATGTCTTCCAAAGTTTGGATCGTCCTCTCCGATTGCCCATCGGTTTGAGGGTGAAAAGCTGTGCTGAGATCTAGACGAGTTCCTAACGCTTTTTGAAAAGATTTCCAAAAATGAGAGGTGAACTGAGGTCCGCGATCTGAAATAATGGACACTGGAATTCCATGTAGTTTAACTATCTCATCAACATAAAGTTGAGCATACCGAGCTGCACTGAAAGTTGTTTTTACCGGAAGAAAGTGAGCTGACTTCGTCATTCTATCCACAATTACCCAAATTGAATCAAAGCCTTTAAAACTACGAGGTAAACCTGTTACAAAATCCATCGTAATCCTTTCCCACTTCCATTCAGGTATCTCAATCTGTTGCAATAACCCAGCAGGTCTTTGATGTTCAGCTTTAACCTGTTGGCAAGTTAAGCAATGAGAAACAAAAACTCCTATGTCTTTCTTCATGCCTTCCCACCAAAATAATTGTTTCAAATCTTGATACATCTTATTGGAACCCGGATGAACTGTGTACTTAGAATTGTGAGCCTCCTCCAAAATAGCTTTCTTCAAGTCAGGGTTATCTGGCACACATAAGCGTTGACCGCAATGCAATACATCTTGATCAAGAGAAAAGTCTGAGTTCCTCCCATTGCGAACATCTTCCATAAGCTTTCTTAGTTTCGGATCATCACTTTGTGCAACCTTGATCTGTCGTATCAGGGAAGATTGGGCTCGAACATGTGCTAAGAAAACTCCTGATTCTCCAAGATCAAATTGAATTCCACTAGCCTCCAATTTATGGACTTCTTCAACAATTGGTCTCCTTCCAAGAGTGATATGGGCCAAGCTACCCATAGATTTCCTACTGAGGGCATCTGCTACAACGTTTGCCTTTCCAGGATGATACAAAATGGTACAATCATAATCTTTTAGCAACTCCATCCATCTCCGTTGCCTTAAGTTTAAATCCTTTTGTTGAAATATATACTTCAAACTCTTGTGATCCGTATAGATCTCACAGGTCTCACCATAAAGGTAGTGTCTCCAAATCTTTAAAGCAAAGACGACCGCTGCCATTTCCAGGTCATGAGTTGGATAATTCTGCTCATGCTTCTTGAGTTGTCGCGAGGCATAGGCAATAACGCCGCCATACTGCATTAATACACAACCAAGTCCTATCCGAGATGCATCGCAAAAGACTGAGAATCCCCCAGACCCAGAAGGTAAAACAAGAACTGGTGCTGAGGTTAGACGATCCTTAAGTGTCTGGAAACTTTCCTCACAAGCTTCTGACCATTGAAACTTCACATTCTTCTGAGTTAACTTGGTTAATGGTGCTGAAATTCTCGAGAAGTCCTTGATGAATCGTCGATAGTAGCCGGCCAACCCTAGAAAGCTACGGATTTCTGTCACTGAAGTAGGCCTTGGCCACTTCTGAACGGCTTCAACCTTCTTTGGATCCACCATGATTCCATCTTTTGATACCACATGCCCCAAAAATGTCACTTGATCAAGCCAAAACTCACATTTAGAAAACTTAGCATAAAGCTTGTGATCCCTTAAAGTTTGTAACACAATCCTCAAATGGTACTCATGCTCCGTAGCACTTTTCGAATACACCAAGATGTCATCAATGAAAACAATAACAAAGCGATCTAAGAAAGGTTTGAAGACTCGATTCATTAAGTCCATGAAAGCTGCAGGCGCATTTGTCAGACCAAAGGACATTACTAAGAACTCATAGTGGCCATAGCGAGTACGAAAAGCAGTTTTCGGAATGTCTTCCTCTTTTATCTTCAATTGATGGTACCCCGAACGCAAGTCGATTTTTGAGAAACATGTAGCTCCTTGAAGTTGATCGAACAAATCATCAATCCTTGGCAATGGATACTTGTTGCGAATAGTTATCTTATTGAGCTGACGATAATCCACACATAGTCGCATCGTTCCATCCTTCTTCTTTACGAATAGAACAGGAGCTCCCCACGGAGAAGTGCTAGGACGAATGAATCCTTTCTCTAACATGTCTTCCAATTGAGCTTTTAATTCTCGTAACTCAGTTGGAGCCATACGATAGGGAGGAATGGACACAGGTTGGACTCCCGAAGCCAATTCTATGGAAAACTCAACTTCACGACAGGCGGCATCCCCGGTAGCTCATCAGGGAACACGTCAGAGAATTCTCTAACTATAGGAACCTGATCAAGACTAGGCACTTCGGCATTAACATCTCTAACAACTGCCAGAAATCCTTGGTTTCCTTTATCCATCAATTGCATAGCACTCATAGATGAGATGATGCTAGCTAAAGTGGGACAGTCATCACCCTTAAAAACAAAAGGTGAGATACCCGGTATGTCAAACTTCACAGTTTTGGAGTAACAACCCACATCAGCATGACAAGCTGCTAACCAATCCATGCCTAAGATGACATCAATATCTTGCATTGGTTCTAAAAGGATCAAATCAGCTAAGGTTTCAACCGTATTAATTCTAACAATACAAAATCGAAACACGACTCGGACCACCGTGGAGACTCCAAGTGGAGTGCCAACATGAAATGGGTGGGATAACAATTCAGGTTGTTTATCGAAATGAGATGCAAGATGTGGAGATACATATGAATAATGAGAACCCGTATCAAATAACACTCGCGCATCTAAAGAACAAACTTGTAAAGTACCTGCCACCACAGCATTAGAAGCTTGAGCATCTTGACGTGTTAAAGCATACACACGTGCCTGACCTCTTCCTCTTTGGCTCCCTCCTCTGTTATAAGTCTGACCCCTGCCACCTGCTCCTCTGCCACTAGGACCAGAAGAATTTCCAATAGACATAGCTGAAGATGATGGCATTGGTGTTGTAGGACGTGCAATACTTGGAGCAAAGCCTCCTCTAGGATTTGGACAATCCTTCCTAAGATGACCAGATTGACCACAACCAAAACATGCACCAGTAGCCTTGATACATATACCAGAATGGTAACTCCCACACTGAAGACAATAGGGCTGAGCTGGCCTTGTATGATTTGAACCCTGTGCACTAGATTGAGAGGTGCTCTTAACAAAAGGTTTGGGAGTTGAAACACTCATGGGAGCAGATCCAGAAGAAGTGACCCCACCAAAAGATGCTTGAGGACGAGCTCGATATCCCGAATAACCTTGCTGATTAGTCTGACCATGATAAGACTGAAATTCTCCTGAACTAGTTCCACCAGAAAATTGTCCCTTCATCTTAGGCTTCTTACCAACATCCTTAAAAGTATTTCTCTCCGCTATCCCAGCTTCAATTCCATAAGCAGAGTTTAGGACATCCTTAAAAGACATGCGTCCGACTTCAGGCATAAGAGTGGTGAACATAGGTTCTGCCAACCCACGAACGAACCGGCGTACTTTCATCTCTTCTGAATTCACCAAGTATGGAGCACTCTTAGAAAGTCTAGTAAACTCCTTAGCATACTCAGTCACTGTCATATTCTCTTGCCTTAATCTTTCAAAGGCAATTGCATCTTCTGCTTGCTTGTTAGCTGGATAAAATCGAGCAAGAAACTCGTCAGTGAACTCTTCCCAAGAAGGAGGAGGAAGTCCAGCTGCTTCTTTGCTCTCAAGAAGAGACTCATACCAATATCTTGCTGAACCACGCAAGTTGTAGGATACTAACTCAACGGCCCATTCCTTGGTGCACCTGAGAGCTCGAATAGCTTTCTTTGCATCCTCTAGATATTGTTGTGGATCTTCATCCAATGAATCTCCATTGAAAGTGGACGAATTCAACTTCAAATACTTTTCAATTGGCGGCTCTTGATCCCCAAACAATTGATGAACTCTATGAGGCTGAGGATTTGGCATATTAGGAATTCCTGCTCCGCCCCTATTTTGATTTGTTAGGACCTGTAATACCGCATTAAGGGTTTGATTCATTCCCCTCAACTCAGCTGTCAAGTCTGCTTGAGCCACTCCTACTGCGGGATTTTCTTGAACTCCCTCACGGGGTATCCTTTCTCCGCGCCTATCAGCTATTCTTTGACTCCTTGGTCTTTGTCGAAGGGCTCCAAGTGGCGGAGAAACTGCCCTATTAGATTCAGCAGTAGCAGGAGCATTAACAGCTCCACCACGTCTTTTCTTAGGTGGCATCTTCCACCTATTGAGTAAGTAAAGCGATTGGATCACTAACGACATATGTATATGCAGTTCAAAGACAATAGGACAGACAGAAAGAATTATGAGATCAAAAGATTGAGGATGACTTCCTATAGGCCTCTAGTAACATCACACTTTGTGAAAATGGGCCGGCTTCCATTTGCACAATTATGATCTTACTAAAGGACACTTGCTCCATATTACACAGGAAAACCTAAGGCTCTGATACCACTTTGTCATGGCCCGAACCTGGCCATGACTGGCGCTCAAGGGACAAGTCCCTCAACAAGCCAAACGACCAAATTTTCAGAAAAACGGACAGAATCTCCTCTGTTTCTAGGACCTTACCAACATAAATATTAATTCCCTGTATCAATAATAAACATCTATTTCCATAGACAACAACAACCGCACATTCCAACTACATCCATAACCACATATATCCAAAATACGCATCATATATATATATATATCAAGTTGATAACTAGAGTATATAGTTAAGTCCATAAGTCTTACATAACTAACTTATAATTACTATATAAACAGTTCAAGATTCAAAATAACATAACCCACATGAGGATCCTGCCTGTGACATATGGAGCATTGACATAATCTAAATTTTGAGCAAAGGTTCCATTACATAATACTTAGCCCTTGGAAAGAAGAAGGGCTCACCAAAATGACTAAGATCTACTGAGGGGCAGGTGGAATGGAACCTGGAATGACTCCTGTATCTGAAAAACATGAGAATATAATAGGGTGAGTTTTGCAACTCAGTGAGCAAACATTATATCTATAACCCACACGAGACAATACAAGTTTTACCATGAAAATTTATACTTCTTTTCAGAGATGAAGAATCCATATTAAGTAACTATGCAAATAAATAGATAAATGAGTAAGCAGAATGAATTGAAATGGGAGTTCTCATTCCAGAAGTCAAATCAAATCGAATATTACACATCTAGGGCGGCTCCACCTCTAAGGGTAGCCCTTTCCTCTAGTGTGCCCGTACGGTATAACAGATCCAATGTGTGGCCTACACGTTAGGCTAGCAACGCCCCTGCTAGCTGAGGTCTGAGCCAGATGCATCTAGGTTAACGTCATAACCGCCGTTAACTACGGTTTTCTAGTCAGAGTCTCCCAAACCAATCCAAACCCACTCGCTTATAAAAATCTCTAATGCTTTAACATATTATTAAATTCCATAGTAAATCAAATATATATATAAGAATACATACTAAAATTTAATTAAAATTCAATAAAATTAAATAAGAAAACGGATATGCTTTACAAAATATATAAATATCATCTCGTGTGTATTTTTATAAAATTATAAGTTTCACAAATCAATATTTATTTTCAAAAATTTAAAAATCACAATAATTAAATATTTTCAAACTACAAAAATAATGATTCAACATAAATATTGATAATAATATATTTAAAAACAATTATAGACATAATATCCACTCACAACTTGATTCCAAAGAACCGGAAGCAACTCTGAGCGCGTCAATGAGCTACCAATTGATGTCCAATAATTCTACAACTCTAGAAATAGGACAATAATAATATTTGTGAGCTACTAATATTGTCAATTAACATAATCTTGCTCACCTTGACAAAAGCCCCAAATTTTCTAACCCTAATAACCCTAATTCGGATTTATACATACCCATAAATATAGAGATGACAAAAATTGGAAATATGGCTAATTATTGAGTCAGAGTTACCTTAAAGCCTCAATAATAATTGGAACTCAAGGATTGAATGGTTCCTTCACTCATTAAGTTGAAATCACATGATTTGGAAACTTTGAGAAAATAAGATTTTGAATAAAAAGAGGTAGAGTAGAGAAGAAAAGAAAGCAAGATGATAAAGGTGAGTTTGATGATATAGGGTTGTTGATGCAAAGAGAAGAGATGAGGAATTGTAGTTGAGAAGGGAAGAGAAGAGAGGATTTTTAGTGTTGTTGTTAGGAAGAAATAAAAAGAAGAAATGAAAGAAGGAAGGGGAAGGAGGGGGGGCACGGAGAAGAGAAAATAAATGTTTAAGTGGGGGCATGTGCCCCCCACGTGCTCTCCCCCTTTTCTTTTTTTTTCTTTTTCTTTTTTTTTTTTTTTGTCGGTTACTACATCCTTGACTGTCCAACCAATTCTCACATGCACGCAGCCTATAGAGTTCTTCATTACCTAAAGGGTGTCCCTCCTTGGGAATTTTCTTTTCATCAGCCAATGATTTGAAGTTAACAGGATTCTGTGATGCTGATTGGGCTACATGTGCGGATACTCGACGATCCACCACAGGACATTGCTTCTATCTTGGAAATTCTTTGATCAGTTGAAAGAGCAAGAAGCAAAGTACTGTAGCCAGGTCATCCTCGGAAGCAGAATACAAAGCCTTAGCTGCTGCCACATGCCAAGCTCAATGGCTGTCCTTTGTGATGAAAGATCTCAGTGTGCCATTAACTGAACCCATCACTCTTTTTCACTCTTTTTTGTGATAATCGTTCTGAGCGCACAAAGCATATTGAAGTGGATTGCCACATCGCTCGAAACCAACATTTACTAGGTCTTACCTATTTGATGCCGGTCTCTTCTAGCAATCAACTCGCTGACTTCTTAACCAAAGCCTTGGCTCCAGGTCCCTTCACTGTGAACGTTTCCAAACTGGGTCTTCTGGACATCCATAATCCCAGTTTGAGGGAGGGTATAACTTGAGTCATTGTGACTGCAAGTTGATATTTATACTTGCTTGTAATTAGTTAGGAAATTGTTAGACTTACTTGTAATTAGTTAGGAAATTGTTAGACTGTTAGACAAATACGTTAGATAATTAGTGAATTAGTTATCATTATTCATTCTACTCCACACACATATAAAAACTGTATAGTGTATCACAATTTTCAGTTTTCAGAATCAATGAATACAACTTTACCCTTTCACTCTCTTCCTCCTCTTTTCCCCTTTCCTTCTGTCTGATTCATCTTCTTCCCCTTGTTCTTCTCTGATCTCAGACTTGCACAATAGAGTTTGATGAGAGTGCAGTCTCTCCCTTGCCATTTTCACAATATTGTTTACCTATACTTTTTCAATATTCTGTTTTAGTTACATCATACATGATACTTAATATATGGACTAATAGTATTAAAGTTGAAACTCATACTCACAGGCTTTTATTGACCATGAGTACTGGTATTTTCATTCTTATATATTTCTTTAAAACAATATATTATCAAATGGAGAAATATACTTTGCTTTCAATGCAATGGTGTCTCTAAAATGACTCCTAAGGTTATCTTACCCCTAAAAAGAAGACAAGTATTGCTTCATTGGCTAACACAAAGGTGCAATATTTCCATGTTCCTGGCTGTATGGCTAGATCCAATCTTCAACAAAACTTGTGCTTTCAAGGACTTGTTTTCCAAGCTTTGACCATTCAGCTTCAATATTAGCTTCTGTTACCTTTGTCAATTCTTTCTCAGCTTTCAACCTTGGCACTTGATTCTTCAAACCATCCCTTTCACTTAGCACTTTCCCACTCTTAAGCACTACTTGCTTTCTCTTAGCAAGAGTGTCCCTCTCAGCTTTTACTGCATTGATTTGCTCTTCAAGCTCTCTCTTCTTTTGCTCCAAAGTGGCCAACTTAGTGCACAAAGCCTTCTCATCCGTCACTATTTCCTTGACCTCTCTAATGAGATCCTCTTTTGCTTTCTCCTCCGGTGACTTGATTTTTAGAACATTGTCATAGTCCAAACTCCACTGAGCAAAACTTTTTGAAAGTTGCTGTAATATTGACATTGTTCTCAAAGATACTCCTTCTTCCGGTGGCAAATTGAGGAGGTGTTTTAGAGCATCTCTCATCAGTCCATGACGTGCAGGGTGATACACAATAGAGAACTTTCTCCTCACAAGGTCTCGCAGAATCTGCCAAGCTTTCAGGGTTTTTTCACTTGGCCTAGTTCTGAGATATTCATGTAGATGTAACAAAGGAGTGTTTTCATCTTCAATGGAAGCATTATTTTCTTCATTCTTGGCAGTCTCAACCATATTCAGAGCAACCCTTTTTAAGAAATTGAATGCACATATTAGGAAAATGCTTTTATCATTCACTACATGCATGAGTAATTATGGGTAAATTGTGTGTTAAAAATGCTATGTGCATATGAAAAATCAGCCACGATGTAATTGTGTATAAACATATATATTATTTAACTCGTTTTTCAACATGTATTTTATATTTCAACATTCTATATATACAAGTAGCTGATTTTTGATGTACATGTAACAAGCATGGTTCATCGTATATACCCTTCAACTTTGTTTGGCAATTATCTCAGGACAAAAATACAAAGGCATCATGAGACAATTTTGTTCAAAGATAGAGACAAAAATAAGCAAAATGTCTCAGTTTGGGACAGGGTCAAACCACGAGATCTAGTTTCATTCAAGTAAAGGTTGATTTACGTAATTGGAAGTAACCAATTAGGTTTACGGCGAAACCTAGAAATCGATACAAAACCTTTTCATAGACACAAATACAAAAGAGAAAAGTGTTTGAAGCTAGAAAAAAGTAGAAGGTAGTGTGTCCCGTTGTGTTATATCCAAACTACCAAACACAGCCTTGGAGGCATAAACATCAATTACAATCACATGCATGTCATTAGACATAGTAGTTTATAAGCATCTGCATTGTTATTGAATAGCCAAATGTTTAAATAAAGTAATGCATATATTCAAGAGAAAATGGCATGTTACCTCCAATGATATATCTGGCGATTCAAGAGGATCAAAATTCAGAAGCATAAAATTAGAAAATGAAGCTATAGTATAAAATAAAGAAACTATGAATAACACAGTATTTTATCTAGAAAGTAAGATACAAAAAACTTGTGAAAGAAAGAAACCTGAAAATCAAAAGATCAACTTCCTTTTCAAAAATGGAAATAGACGGTGAAATGGCCTACTTGCGTGCTAACAAGGAAGAATTATAGCTTTGTTTGTTAGAGAAAATTTCTGGCCAATTGAGAGTGCACAATCTTAAGGGTATGGTACTTGAAGAAACTGAAGGGTTTTATACTATACTGTAAAACACAGCAATTTTGTGAAAGTTTTTTCTAAAAAAAATTTAAATAAAAAACATTATGTGTATTAAAAAATAATTATTAAGTCAATATATATATATATATATTGTTTTACATATATTTAATGTATATTTTTAACATTTTAATATATATTTTACACTGATAACTAATTTTTTAATAATTAATTTTACTTTTTAAAGTATAAAGAAATGAAAATATTCTAAAATCTGTTAAGTGGCAAAACTTTTCTTATAATGTTTTTAAAAGCCGATTTTAAGTCTATCCAAAGAGTACAAAATTACAATAAAGAATTTAGATGCTAAAAAAATAATTTTAAAAATTAAAATGACAAAAAATCCAAACAAAAAAGTTTAAAATGTCAAAAATTTTGAAAATGCCTTATATTAACTAATATAAATACCAAAAAGGAAAAAAATGTTAAAACTTAGGGTCAGTTTGGATAAATAATGTAATTAATTTTTTTAAATAAAAAATTTAAAATGTAGAGACTTATATTAAAAGTAGCTTATAAATAAATTATTTTATTTTTGAATTTTTATCATAAGATTACTTATTTTAAAGTTGCTTTAATAAATAGCAATAATAAAATAATTTTTGAAAAAAAATGAAATCTTTTTACTTTTTCAAAAACTCTTAAACAAGAGTTCAAAAAATTAAAAATAATTTAAAAATTATATCAAATAATATTAATATCTTTTCATAAGTCAAAATAAAAAAAAAAAAAAACTTCTGAAGCTTTCTATACGTAGAACTGTAGAAGCCTTGGGCTCAAGAAGTTATCACAATGCAATGAGGCGAGAATCGAGGGGTTCTCAGTTCTGACTCGAGACCAACAAGAAAGCCCAATATGCAAGTGCCCAGTTAGATAGAATATGTCACGTCCAAAAACAAAAATTACATTGAATATGTGGCAATACAGTGTGTGAGTAGCAAACCTGTTTACCTTATAGGCTTATAGCAAGTCAAACCCAACATCGATTCTCAGCAATAGCTGCATTTAGTGTGTGTAAGTAGAAGTTTGTGCGTATAAGTGTGTATGTCCAAAAACAAACATTAAATATAAAAAAATTCCAATACTTTTATGGTATTAAAAAGCAATCAAATATTTATATATTGTCAATATTTCTACAACTATAAATATTTTAGGAAAGTTTTCAAATGATCCAGTCACCTTTATTGGAACTCTGAAGTGCCATGGTGCAGTGCCGTTAAGATATATAGTTAAAAATGTAGAGGGTGTAGATTTATTGGAATTATTTTGTGGTAGAAGCACAGAAGAACGGTGTAAGGTCTTCCCTAAATCTGTTCACACGGTGAACTGAAAAGTAACAGGGGTATATTACATGGTGGGCAGTTGAATGCATTTTTTTGTCTTTTTGTGAAGTCATTGTTTGGAACCAAGCCGCGGGAGTGTTATGGGAGCCGATGCAAAGATTGGGTCAATGAGTAACACTGTATACAGCAAGAATGTGAGATAGACTATTAAATGTATGTGGCAACAATAATATAATGTGACTATTTTAACAAATAAAATTTATATTCCAGCCAAAAAATAAATAAAAGTTATATTAGCATATTTTTTTATTACAACAAATAAAATATAAAATAAATAAATTTTATATTAATTCGCCATATATGATATATTATTTCATATAATTATTAAAAATATGTTAAATAACTATATTTGTTAAAAATATTATTAAAATAGATTTTTATTTAAAATATTACATGTATAATTATATACAGAAATTGATCCTTTTTATGAAAAAAAAAGGAGTAAAACTTTTTAGTTGTTTCATTTATACCTAAGATTAGTAATAGAAATAAAAAATAAATAATATTATTATTTTTTTAAAATTTTTAAATATCTAAAAAAATTAGGTACGTCAAAATTATATGTATCTAACGGTATATACATATATATCTCATAATGAATTTATGATTATGTTATTTTTTATTTGTTTATAAGAGCAGGTAAAAAAAAAATTGAATTTGACTTCATCAAGATGATGAATACGAATTATTTTTAATATATATAAATAAAATAATTATTTTTTACTATTATTTTATATGTTACTTATTTATTTATATTTTAATATATTCTATTATTAAGAACTTGAATCATTTAAAAAAATATATATTTATATTTATTAAAATTCAATGATTTATAAAATGTGCTATCTTTAATGTGCACAAGTTATTTTAGCTCATTTAGACACTCGTTGCTTGTAATTTATCTTAATCGAATCAATTGATTATTAACTTAATTTTTTTAAGTATTTGAATTTGGTAGAAACTATACACTCTAAGTTTAACTTATTCAAAAGAATTGTTCATAAGATTAAACGCTAAACTAAGATGAATCGAATTTGAAAACCTTTGTTTACGTCAACAAAGACTTGCAAAAACATATCTGCCACAGGAAGTTAGTATGTTTCTTGTTGCTCATAAGTGAGTATTTAAGTCGAAATAAATGTAGTGTTAATTGCATAATATTATTGTGAAATTCAATTTATTTGAATTTGTAAAAGTTTATAATTTGATCAGAAACAATATTATGATAGTTCTTGTTCATACCCTAACCCAAAACATAAGTCAAATCCAATAAAGTTAAAAGAGCCAATCAAAAAGAGTGGCCTTATCCACTTATCCGACCTTTTCTAAAAGGTCGGAATAGACTAAAGCAGGCAGCTCATACTTATCTAAGTGAGTAACTGCCTTCGTAAATCTCTCCCCCCACTTCTAGAGGGGAGACCTCAACAATCCCTAGAAAAAAGGGACGGTTATCCACTAATAGTGGATCCACTTCAACGGTGGTTATTGGCACATCACTTATAAATACACTGACATCCCTCAGGTATCTCTAAGTTCCAATACTCTAAAAATATGTTTACCTCATTGCTAACTTAGGCATCGGAGTGTCTTTGCAGGTACCACCCCCATTCTTTCACATACATAACTCGGACGGAGGCTCCCAAACGTAAAACAAGTCAGAGGCCACCATCCTTTAGCGCTTGGGCCTTACAAACAAGCCCAACCACCATCCAGCTCCAGGTAAGCCCCAGAACATTTCTCCCTCTAATGATGAACATACAGATTTTTATATATTCTTAATTCAAAAATGTTATTTATACATTTACATGAGCTATTATGTATTTTTTATATTTTTATACATATAAAGATCGAATACAAATCAACCTCTCTTATTTGAATTTGAATCCTCTAAATTTTGAATTTTACTTTAGAGAATAAAATATGATCTATCACCATTTATTTCATAGGTGGGACCAAGAAAAAACATAAGAAGAAAAACATTCAATAATAAAAGATCTCACTTTATTTTAGAGAATCCAAATTCTTCTTATTCGATCTCTCTCTTCATCGAACACCAGTGGCGGAACCGAGGAGCCCAGTGTGGACCATGGTCTCCTTTCCAAAAAAAACTTTTAATTACATATGTGTGTTAAATTATTAATTATTTGCTTCTAAATTTTTTTAATTTATTAAACAGTTTTAGTACAAATGTATATTGTAATTTTATCGATTATACTAATTTTTTAATGAGTGATTGAATAATTATTATATAAAAGATAGAGTAAAGTATTGGTTTTTTTCTCAACGTTTTGGGTAAATTCTAAAGTTATCCCTAACGTTTCAATTGTGTCCTATTTAAGTCCTTAACGTTTTAAAATTGACTCAATATTGTTCTGCCGTTAGGGATCCGTTAACAGAATTAACGACGGGACAAAATTGAGACGATTTTGAAACATTAGGGACTTAAATAGGACGAAAACGTTGGGACAAAAACGATACATAAAAATAAATTTTAGTTTTATCTTTCAATAATATCAATTTTTTACTATACATAGTATTCAATTATTTTTTAATCACATCTAAATAAATTACACTTAATCATATTACTTTCATTCTAAATAAATTTAATTTTTTTTATAATTTTACATTTAAAGTTATAAGTTAATATAAAAATATAAAAAAATTTATTTGGAATGAAAGTAGTGTGATTAAGTGTAATTACTTAGATGTGATTAAAAAATAATTAAATATTATATATAGTAAAAATTGAAATTATTAAAAGATAAAATTAAAATTTATTTCTATCTATCGTTTTTGTTCCCAACATTTTCGTTCTATTTAAGTATCTAACGTATCAAAATCGTCTTAATTTGTTCCGCCATCAATTCCGTTAACGGATCTTTAACGGCAGGATAACATTAAGCCAATTTTGAAATGTTAGGAACTTAAATACGACGATTGAAAACAACTTTAGGACTTACCCTAAACGTTGGAAACAAAAATAATACTTTACTCTAAAATATATTATTTTATTTTTGTCAATTTTTAAAATAAGATTAAGTACTCTTCTTTGTTTTATGTATGCAAAAAATATTTTAATTAAAATTGGACAAAAAAATATATTTCATTAAAAGTTATCGAAAATATAATTTATTTTATATTTTTAATGTGTTAAATACATAAAAAATTTAATATTTTTATTATTATACGAATATAAAGTGCTTTTAGAATAAGTTCATTATAATAAAAAATTAAAACTAAAAATATTGTAGATTTAATATTAATTATAAGTAGTACCAAAATTTTAACTTTTTGTCATTTGCTGCACCCTGGCTCTATGAAGGCGCAGTCCAGCAACTTCGATCCTCCCCACCTTAGTTATCTATCCAAGTGGCTACTATTTTTGAGTATTTTCGTCTTTTCATCCACCGTTTCAAGGGTTCCTTTGTAATTCTCATGCTTGCTATAAGACAAATTATAAACTTACTACTTAGCCGTACATGGATCATCAGATATCCAGAAAAGTGGACTGGATCATTGGAAAAGTTTCTAATATTTTAAATATCAAATATCAACCACAAATGTATAGGGATTAGTGAAGTGACGTGACACCATTGTCATTAGAAATGAGGTGAGATTAGAATCTGACATTGATTAGACTAGAATAGAAGGACAATTTAAAAATTTTTGATAGATTTGTAGGGTTTGAGTAGTTTTATATATGAAATATTATCTTTTATAATTACAAGTTAGCTTTAGTTCTTTTATAGCTAAATTTATCAGCGTCATACTCTTTTATGATCAGTTTTAATACTTTACTCCAATTCAAAACATAAAATAATAAACAAGAGAGAACCACCTAAAAATTTATTCCCCTGTTAAAAAAAAAGTCTAAGTAAAATGGATCGCAAGTACATATAATAGAAGGCCAGATTCCATATATCACATATGTGATCATTAGACCAAGCCTTCATTTGAAGAAAGAAATATCAGAGTCCAAAGAATAAGAAATGAAACATACTTACATACACCACAGTGCCACTAAACCTTGGCACCAGGTTCCTCAAATCATCTCTGATCTTTCACCTTTCAGCTTTTTTCCATTGTCAATTTTTCTCTTAGCAACTGTCTCTCTGCTGTAAAATGAAATCTGAAATTTCAGCTTTTACTGCACGAATTTGCTCTTCAAGTTCTCTTTTCTTTTCCTCCAAAGATGCCAACTTAGCACACAAAGACAAGTCTACAACTTCAAGTTCCTCCTTCACTTTCAAAGTGTTGGCACTTTCTATTCTTTCTAGAGAACGTGTATGACAAAACTCTGCTTGGTTTTCATTAAACTGACATATGACTTGTGCATTTGATTGAGCTTGAATAACCGACACTTGTTTGCTTCTATCAACATTAGTATCTTCTGAAAATGGAGGCTCTAATGAACCATTGACTTGTCCACTAGTGATTTTTTCAACCACTTGTTCTGTGTTGTCTTTTCTTGCAGATGCAGTGATATTTGACTCCTGCAAGGAGAAAAAAGAGATGGTAAGTAATATGATTAACATAACTCCACAGGCACTATTTACTATACAAGACATTCAAATTACTTGGACTAAAATGGACAGTTTTAAAAGCTTTCCAACTAATTCAACAACATTTACCGGATTTGAATTCTCCAGCTGATATATTCTTTGAATGCCATGGCATACTAGCAAATCTTTGTCTCGTGTCGTAATGATGACTCTAGTTCCACGGCCGAACCAATCAGGTTTTCCAGCAAGAGCTTGTAACTGCTCTATCTTGTCAACATCATCTAGAATCAAAAGGATCTTCTTTTGTTGGAGCCAGTGCTGTATATTTGAAATTCCTTGTTCAACGCTTGTTGATTTGAGATTCTTCCTTTCGAATATGTTGGAAAGAAGTATATCTTGAAGATGTACTAAACCATGCTTATATGAATTTTCTCTCACATTTTCCAGAAAACATATACTTTCAAAACCATTAGCAATCAAATGATAAATTGCATGAGCTATTGTTGTTTTTCCTGATCCACCATTTCCATGAATCCCTATCATGTGGACACCATCATAGCCATCAGAGAATATAAGCGATTTTACTTTCGACACTTGAGACTCTAGTCCAATTGGATAGTCAGCAACAGGTAAAGCAACACGTTTAATCTCCTTTGACACCACTCCAACAATCTTTGCAATAAACTCATGTTCATATTTTTTTCTGCCCAATATGTAAGACAACTGTATGTCATGCCAATATTTTCTATTTTAAATTTTAGTAACTGGACAAATAAAAGAACAATGAAAGAAAATATAGTGAGGTACCCTTTGAAACAAAAGCCAGTAAAGTTAGCTGCTTCATGCAAAGCACGCTTCCATTTTTCGACTTTTGATTTGTCATCCTTGAACTTTTCCTCGTGTTTAGCCATTGCTTCCCCATAACTACCTGTCTGTCGTCGCACATCATTGGTATCTACCTCATAGAAAACTGGCAAAACAAACTGGTCATCAGACTCATGGCACTCCAAGATCTTGACAAGTTCATCCAAGCAGTAAGTAGAATCAGCATAGTTCTGAGAGAACACAATGATGGCAATCCTGGAGCCTTGAATTGCCTGAATAAGTGTTCTTGATATATCATTCCCTCTGTGAAGGCCTACATCATCCATGAAGGTGTGGATTTTGTTGTCGCGGAGAGCTTTGAAGAGACTGCCAGTGAAACAATAGCGAGTATCACAGCCTCTGAAGCTGAGAAACACATGATATTGGTATTGCCTTGAGACAGAAAAAGTTGATGCTGAATCAAAGGAAGCTTGCACTTGGGACTCTGGTCTCACTGGGTAATCAGCAACAACAGGTAACATGTCCTCTTTAATAATTGCTAACACCTGTTTAGTGATCTTTTCAATAAATTCGTACTCAAATTCATCCCTGCACAATATAAGAGCACTTGTGCTCAACCAGGCTAATGCACAAGATGCCCATTATTAGATATAAACTAACCATATTATTCTACCTAATCACTTTAATTATTAAGTGAAATAGTTTCATGATGTGATATCATAGGTGAAAACTCAAGTGCAGTTAACTTCACGTGAAGTTGATAGATGAGAGCTGATCGATGATAAGTTAATCAAACTTGTAAAATTATTTAACGAGCTATCAATTTCACATGAAATTAACTACACCTCAGTTTCCACCGATATTAGATTATCAAGGACCAAAAAATATAAAATCATATCCTTAGTTCCTTACTACCACGCTTAAAGTTCAAAGACATAAAAAGAGTAAATGTCCTATTTATTGCTAAATCAAGAAACAATTTCAAGAACTAAATTAGCATTTACTGTATAACAATGCAAAGTAACAAAATAATAATGAAGTTACCCTTTGTAATGCAAGCCGGATAAGTTGGCTGCGTCACGAAGAGCGGCTCTCCATATTGGTGCTTTATCCTTGAACCGCTCCTCGTGCACCGCCATTGCTTTCTCATAACTGCCTCTCTGATGCCGCACGTCACCGGGATCCACCAAATAGAAAATCGGCAGAACAAACTGGCCATAACGTTGAGAGCACTCCAGTAGCTTCACAAGTTCCCTCAACAAGAAAGAAGTATCAGCATAATGCTCTGAGAACACAACGATGGCAATCCTCGAGCTTTCAATTGCCCGAGCAAACGTTTGTTGGATTTTGTTGCCACTGATAAGATCCTCAAGATCCATGAAGGTGCGGATTCCTTTTTCACAGAGAGCTTTGTGGAGATAGCCGGTGAAACCGTAGCGAGTTTCAGGGCCTCTGAAGCTGAGGAACACATCGAATTCCCATTCCTTCAAGGTAGAAGAAGAGTTGCCAGATTCTTGCAGAGTAGCCATTGGAGCTGTTTTAATGTGAGTTTGGTTTTCGGTGTCTGGGTCTCAAATCAATGGAATCATTTTTAAAATAAGGTTCGTTTTATAATGCACCATGTAAAACAATTGGTTTAGGGAAGCTACCTTCTCGTTTCTTGTTAAGGCATCTTGTTTAGTCATCATGCAACTTGGAATCTTTTAATATACAATATTTGTGCTTAGTCCAACTTAGCGGCAGAAAATATATATAAAGAATCAGAGGTTTTTACACTTCACAAATCACACTACTCCTCACCTTCGTGGTGGTTTTCCTTGAACGGATGATGTATTTTTTATTCATATTCTAGAGAGCAGCAAATATGGTGCTTGATGCACTCTACTCATATGTAATTAACTCCAACTCCAATCATGTGCCTCTGCATAAGAAACTAAATGTTTTAATAAAAGTTCAACTTAGTCACTAAAATTTCAAATGCAATTTAGTGTGATCTTTAAAAGGTAAAATATGTCAATTAAATCTTTATGATTATTTTTTTTATGGCAAATTTAGTAACAGTTAGTCAATCTTACTATTATCTTCTTGTCATTTTTCATTCCTAATTAGTTTCAACTTTCAACATAATTACATGGAACACAAGTTTGACATGGAAACTTATATAGGTAGGCCCTTCCACGCGGTTTAGATATGTGATACATTCTAATAATCTAACGTAATAGACTAATAGTTAGTACTTAGTACATTCTTACATAAAAATAACTTATTTTCTTAGTTGGCTCTACCCTTCTATCTTTTCCTCTCTTCACTTATTCTTCTTTTAATTTTTAATAGATATATTTATTTGATTTACCTCTTTTGCAACTCATATTTTATGACACTGGTTTTTCTCTTTCTCTACATCAAGTTTTAGTTGGAGATTATTACCGTCACTATCTTTATTGCCAATTTTTATGTGATTCATGGTATTTTGGTACAAATTGCGACAACAAAATGATCCAGAATATGTCACTCAATTGGTAAATTCATGTAACTATTTGTGATTGATGGAAGCTGAATGTTGTTCCTCTTCCATGTACTGGTTGTTAGTTTCACTATCTAGTTCTAACTCCTCAGCATAGTCGTGCAAATCATGAAGATTTTCCAAGAGCTGAACTACATTGGGAAAATATTTAGCTAATAGTGTAGGGAAAACAACATCTTGGCTTGTTTCAGTCCAGTGAACAAGAAATGAAAAGTACACGTGTCACTGAAACTCAATAATCGTAAATATAGTACAGGATATGCTTCTACAAATACACTTTAATAACCACCCTATTTTAGTTAACATGAACCTGAATAATGCTAACGCCCTCCAATGACTTGCACATGGTTCTGCAAATTAGCCCTTTCAATTTTTACACTGTCAAACACTTCTCTTTTTCTCTTAGGCTCTTAGCAACTGTGTCTTTGATTCCGCTTGAATAACAGAAGCTTGTTTTCTCCTTTCAAGACTAATATTTTCAGAAACTAGGGGCTCCAACGAACCATTGACTTGATCACCGAAAGTGCTTTTTTCACCCAGTTGTTCTCTGTTGTCCTTTCCAGCTGATGCACTGATATTTGACTCCTGAGAGTAGGAAATGAGATGGTAAGATAAAAGATTAACAGTTTCAAATGTCTAATTTGCAGAAAAAAAAAGGGTTAAAATTTCCTTATTGTGGATCCTTTTATACTGATCCAAGGAAGATTGCCACTTCTATATGCTTCTACCAAGCAAGTTGGTCCATTTGAACATCATACTAAGTAATTCAAGAATATTTACCGAATTTGAATTCTCCATCACATATATTCTTTCAATCCCATGGCTTTCTAGTAAATGTTTGTCCCGGGTTGTAACGATGACTCTAGTTCCACGGCCAAACCAATCAGGTTTTCCAGCAAGAGCTTGTAATTGTTCTATCTTGTCAACATCATCTAGAATCAAAAGGGTCTTCTTCTTTTGTTGGAGCCAGTGCTGTATTGTTGAAATTCCATGTTCAATGTTTCTTGATTTGAGATTCTTCCTTTCAAAAATGTTGGAAAGAAGTATGTTTTGAAGATGTACTAAACCATGCTTATATGAATTTTCTCTCACATTTTCAAGAAAACATATACTTTCAAAACCATTAGCAATCAAATGATAAATTGCATGAGCTATAGTTGTTTTGCCTGATCCACCATTTCCATAAATCCCTACCATGTGGACACCATCATAGCCATCGGAGAATAAAAGCGACTTTACTTCTGACACCTGAGACTCTAATCCAATTGGATAATCAGCATGTAAAGAGACACATTTAATCTCCCTTGACACTACTTCAACGATCTTCCCAATAAACTCGTGTTCATATTTATTCCTGCTCAATACATAAGACAACTACATGTGCTAAGTCATACCTATTTGAAATTGTAGTTATTGGACAAATAAAGGAATAGTGAAAAAGATGGTAAGGTACCCTTCGAAAACAAAGCCAGTAAAATTAGCTGCTCGATGCCCGAGCAAATGTTTGCTGGATTTTCTTGCCACTAACAAGATCCTCGAGATCCATGAAGGTGTGGATTTCCTTTTCACAAAAAGCTTTGTGGAGATAGCCAGTGAAACCGTAGCGAGTTTCATCGCCTCTGAAGTTGAGGAAGACGTGGGAAACTTGAGGAGGAGCCATGGGAGTTTAATTTGCAGCTCGAAAATCATTGAACTAGTTAATGAAGATAATGCTTGATCAGTTCAAGTCAGTCAACAAAACAAATGTTTTTAAATACAGTTAAGTAACCAATTAGTAATTACTTATGGAAGCCACTTTCTCATTTCCTGTTAACCATGGTGGTCAATCCCTCGCGGCGGAATAAAAGAATCGGGTGCTTTTTACACTTACTCAAATACTTACACACTTCTCAGTCCTCACCTTCGAGGTGTTTTTCCATGTCTCCATGCTGTGTTTTTATATTCTAAAATAATTTAGACTCTACAGAGCAAGAACTTTATTAAATGTATGAGGTGATTGACTCGTTGTACTCAGTGATTCACCTACAGAGCAGGAACTTTACGTCTCTCCGGTTTTTTTTTTTTTAAGTGTTTTTTTTTTTTTAAGTGTTTTGTTCTCGCATTTCAAAGATTAATTTGCATAGACTTAAACTCTATTTTTGCCAATGAACCTCGGCTCTAATGGCATATCTCTCTCTCTCCACCTTAAATGTCTAGGGTTCAAACTCTAAAGAATACAATTGAGAAAAAATGTAATAAAATATTCAGAAAAAAAAAAAACTCTATTTAAGTGTCTATAAATAAATTAGAATTTCATCTAATATTTAAATAGACTAATAAATTAATTAATAGACTAATCCAAATTAATTTTAAATGTCTTTCCATTCAAATCAGACATAAAAAACAAAAATAGAAATTAAAATATAATATAAGTTTAAATTCTTTTACACACTTTTTAAGTGTAGTTTAATTTAATCCTTAAAATTCAAAATAAATTCTTAATGTGATATTTGAAAGAAAAAATATTTAATAATAAAAAAAAATTAGTCAAAATAAATCAAAACTTATGTTGAGTTTGAAAAACTAAATATTAAATTAAAGTGATGAACAAATATTATAGAGTTATTTGTTTGTATAATTTTGTTGTGTTTGTGTTTAGAAAGAAATTAATTAATATGGGCCCAAGGTGCAAATAATCAAGACCCATCAATAGCAAGCCCACACATATAAACCAATTCTAATTCGGTTATAGCAACAATCTGATCCAAAATTGAATGGCTGAACCACGAAAAGAAAAAAACAAATAAGCCCAAAGAAAAGATCCAAGCCCATTCGATGAATTCACCAAAACTCGCCATTCAAAAACTTATTCCAATACCTTGACCAAAAAAAAAAAAAAAAAAAAAAAAAACTTATTCCAATACCATCTTGCATCCACTAAAAGCCAAACTCTCTCTTCTCTCCTCTTTCTCTCCTATCACATCACTTTCTCAACAAAAAAGAAAGAAAGAATAGGAAAGTTTTGAGACTAAGTTTTGGTGAAGAACAAAAGTGTGTTACCAAGTTCAAGCAAGTTTTAAGGCTACAACAAAAAGGAGAATTGCATTAGATCATAACATCTCAAAAGTTGATTTTTTTTATTTGAGCTACACCAACAAATCGTGAAAAAATTTGCCAAGCCTCAAGCATAAATCAAGTAACCATGGAGATAATGAAGTCAAATAAGCTCAGTAGCAAATTCACGGTCCAAAATCAAACTTAGAGTAAAAAAAAAGATTTACGGTCAAAATCAAAGAAGATTGAAGAAAAAGGATAAAAAAGAAGGTAAGCTGCATGTCAAAGATTCGGCTTACTCTCTCTTTATTCTGATGTGCCGCTGCAAAGTTTGATACTGAAGAAGAAGACAGTAAAGAGGTTGAAATTGCTTCAATCTTGGAAGCTTCACTCTTTTAAAATAAAGGTGAATGGCCAAGGGTTGAGGTTAAGAGAGAAAAACAGAGCACTTAGTTCGGTTCCTATAGCTACCTGAGCTTGTTCTAAGTTCTTCTCCTTCATGGTTTTATGTTGTATTTCTTTTTCTCAATTTAGTCTGTCTGAGTCTCATTGAAAAAGATAAATATGATGAGATTTGTAAGAAAAAACCAATGAAAGAAAAAAAAAACAATGAGTTAAACTTGGAGAAAAAGTCATAAATTATCTCAAAAATACTTTGTATGTTTTTCTGTTTTGTGTCATGATTCTAAAAAAAATTCTCTTACAAGTTGGATTAACACTTGACTGTTAGAATCTGAATTTGTTCCAGATATAATTTAGCATATTCTAAGGAGAATTAGTGAATGTAATCCATTGAACGATAATCACAGTTGTGATCGAGACTAAATATAAACTATATTGTATTAAGTAGCTGAATCATGATATATTTGTGTGCAATTTTCAATTCTCTACCCTATCTCTGTCTCGGTAATTTCATTCCTAATCAATTTCAGCATAATTATATGGAAGTATGGAACGCAAGTTTGACATGAAAACGTATCTAGAAGGTAGGTTTTTCCACGCGGTTTAGATATGTGATACGTTCTAACGTAATAGTTAGTACATTCTTAAATAAATAAAAAAAAAGTAAACTTATTTTCTTAGTTGGCTCTACCCTTCTATCTTTTTCTCTCTTCAGTCTTCACTTATTCTTTTTTTAATTTCTTCTAGATATATTTGCTTGCTTTTCCATTTTGCAATTCAGACATTTATGACTGTGGTTTTTCTCTTTCTATACATCAAGTATTAGTTGCAGATAATATCACTATAATTTATTGGCGATTTTATATGCGATTCATGATATTTTGGAACGTGAACAAATTGCTACAACAAAATGATACAGAAAATGCCGCCTAATTGATAAATTCATGTAACTATGCTTTCAACTTGGCATTTTTTTCCACTGTCAAACGCTTTTTTTCTCTTTGCAACTGTCTTTCTTTGGAATTCTGTTATCTGGTCATTAATGGCACGGATTTGCCCTTCAAGTTCTCGCTTCTTTCGCTTCAACGATTCCAACTGAACACCTACAGACTTCTCAAACACATCGACTTCCATGAAGTTTTCAACATTAGCTTCAGTTTCTGCTTTGACTTTTGAATTGTTGCGTTGGTTGTCTTGGAGAAGAGACTCTGCTTCTGCAAACAAATTGAAACCTGTTTCTTCCACAAGTTGAAACATTCATATAATTAAGTTTTTGGACTAAAATATGAACCTTCGAATTAGAATTGTTTTACCTGTACCACCATTTTCTTGGATTCCTACCACAGGAGAAGCAATATTTCTAATATTCCGCGACACCACTCGAACGATCTTTCCAATAAACTCATGTTCATACTCATTCCTGCCCAGTAGCCAATATGATCACAATTTTGTGCTAACTCAACATTTTCTACATTTATTTATCAAAATTTAATTTCTAATGTCATATCCAGAGGAATGATAGGGAGCAGCAACTTTTGTGATTTGTAGCCATCAAATAGTCATCAATGATGGTTTTAATAGTGTGAGATTGGTGTGAGATTTTATCGAATGGCTCACTTTTCTTTACTAGTTACATACTTGACAGAATTTAACAAAGTTGTTAGCCTCCTAAACTTTTCCTTATTAGATAGTAATATTAGGAAAACAAAAGAACAGTTATAACTTATTTTATTTAATATTTATTAATTATTATTAATACTAAATAAGATAAGTTTTTCTTGTTTTTGACTTTTTTTTTTTTTTGTTTCCAAATATTTCCGTTGATAAGGTACCCTTTGAAATGGAAGCCTGTTAAGTTAGCTGCCTGATGCAGAGCAGCCCTCCAATCTCGCAGTCTCTCTACATCACTGAACCTCTCCTCATGCTTAGCCAGTGCTTCCTCATAACTACCATGCTGATGTCGAACGTGAGGAGGATCCACGTTATAAAAAACCGGCAAAACACACTGGGAATGAGATTGAGAGCACTTCATGATCTTAACAAGTTCATCTAAGCAATAAGAAGAATAAGCATAGTTCTTCGAGAACACAAGTATAGCAATCTTGGACCCTTCAATTGCCTTGTCAAGTGTTCCTGAGATTTCATTCCCTCTATGAAGAGCCTCATCATCCATGAAGGTGTGGATTCCCTTGCCACAAAGAACATTGTAGAGATTGCCAGTGAAACCAAATCGAGTATCAGTACCTCTGAAGCTGAGGAACACATCGTATTTCCATCCATTGCTCGAGGAAGGAGCCAAAGAGGAGTAGGAAGCTTGTTCTTGGGACTCCAGTTCAATTGGATAATCACCAACACGTTTAATCACCCTTGACACTTGTTCAACAATTTTCTCAACAAATTCATATCCGTATCCATCCCTGCATAGTGTAAAAGAGCTTTATGCTTTAACTACTGCAAAAACAATGTCTACGTTTCTTATTCAATTCAACTTTTAGTGTCGATTTGGATGTATTTGCTATTAATTTTTTTCAATAAAATATTAAATTAGTATGGAGGTCCTATATTTTCACTTACATTCCCACGGATGAGTTTGTGATTTTAGGTCATCATTGATGATTTTAATAGTGTAAAATTTTATTTAACTAGAGTGAGACCCGCAAAATGTGCGGAGAGGTAGATTACTTATATTATAAATAGATTTTAATAAATATTATATTAAAAATATTTTAGAGAATATATTATAAATAGATTTTAAATTTATTTATTTTTAAAAAAGATATAAATTATTTATATTAGAGTTATACAAAACTGTATTTTCATTTTTTATCATTTTTCGATTTGCATTAATTGCTACGCTTTGTCTTTTTTTGCGGTTTTTTTTTTGTTTGCAAATAATTAAAAAAATGAATGAATGAAAATGAAAAACATATAAAAATGTTATATTAAATTTAAGAAATTTTTGACAATTAGTACGAGAAGTTAAGAAATGAAGAGTAGTAAGAGTCTTAATATATATAAGTTGTAGAATTTAAATATTTGTAACTGAAATTTTTTATAATTATTATTATTATGACACTTTTAATGTTTGTTTATTGCGTTTAATTAGTACTAGATGTTTCAATTGAATAATAATAGATAAGAGTTTTTTGTTTTAAATTTTTTTAAAATATTTTACTAAATAGTGATTAGTTGATTTTCATCTTTTGCCAAGTCATTAGAATTGCTGATGTGGCATCATTAGCAAAGAAAAGATGGCTTAAATTCATTGTGGAAAAAGTTAGTATCAACTTTTATATATTATAAATAGATGGTGTGAAATTACTTACTTTTCTTTTACTAGTTAAGTGCTGACCAAATTTTAATAAAAATACTGGCCCTAAACTTTTTCCATTCCCACGTGGTCCTCGCCACTTTTAAATTTTGTAAATAAATTTGTCTATATTTTTTTATTAAGTTTCTATAATTTAAGTGCCAACAAGTTATAATTTATTTGATATAGCCTTTTCTTCATCTAAAAGTCTCATATTTGAATCCTACTTCTAACTTAGAAAAAAAAAAACAGTTTTCATAATTTAAGTAACCGCGATTAGAGTTCAAATTTAGTACATACACTATATGATTTTTTTTATAATCATCTACTTGAATTTATTTTCTTTAAATAACTATTTATGCACAAGTATAAAATAGTTATTTTAATAGACATAACAATATATAATTAAATACTTATGTTAAACAATTTAAAAATAATCATGCATCAAAAACTAAAAAGGCTTTAAAAGTAAAAGTAAATAAGTTCTTATTAACTTTTATGGTAAATATATAAGACTTTATCTAACATAAAATAAATTAAACTCAAGAATATCCCAAACCATAAAAATGTTGGACTTATCAACTTCTATAATAATAGAGGTAGAATTGGCAATATGTAGGGTAGGGTAGACCCTAACCCTACCATCGGGTTGAAAATTTTATTAAAACTCTATCCTACTCTATCCGCGGGTTGAGAATCTCTCAACCCTAACTCTATCCGCATCCTAAAATTCTAAACTCTACCCTACCCGCAGAAATATCAAATTTTTTCAAAGTAAATATAAAATTCAATCATTTCGAATTTTATACATATTAATAACATAAAAAATAAAAAAATTAATGTTCTAAATTACTAAATTAACTAACTAATTTTAATGGTTGTTCATTTATTGTAAGTCATTACATAAGGGAATTAATTGCCAACTTTAAATAGAGGAGGATATTAAAAGGAGAAAGAAAAAAGAAGAATGTTTTAACATATTGAAAGCATGGTGGAATAATTCCAATAATTTCCATGGTTAAAAAACTTTATTTATTTTTATTGGGCCTTTACCTCGAACACTTACTTGTCATTTAGTTAATTTGTATTGTTCAAAGTATCTTTAAGAACTGACAAAAAAAAAGGTATCTTTAAGTCCATGTAAACCAAAAATTAATATGTGCACCGAAAACCGAATTGAATTAATCGAAATTCCATTATTTGATCAATTTGATTTAAATAAAAAATTGCAGGAAAATAGTTAAAAGTAAATAATCGATTGGTGATATTATTTTAAAAGATTAAATAAAATAACAAATAACTAATTTATTATTATTTAATTTAATCACAATTAAATATTTAAACTTTTAAACATTTAATTTCACATTATAATAAAGAAAAAGGAAAAAGAAAAACTGTAAGGAGGTACCCTTTAAAATGCAAGCCAGACAAGTTAGCTGCGTCAGCCATGGCAGTCCTCCATCTTTGCACTCTGTCCATGGCATGCTCAAACGTCCTTCCAGTCTTAGCCAGTGCCTCCTCGTAAATACCTTTCTGATGCCGCACGACGCTAGGATCGATGCCGTAAAACACTGGCAAAACAAACTGGCCATGACGCTGAGAGCACTCCATGATCTTCACTAGTTCGTTTAGGCAATAAGAAGATTCAGCATAGTTCTTAGAGAACACAAGAATCGCAATCCTGGACGCTTCAATTGCCTTCATAAGAGATGCGGAGATTTCATTCCCTCTGTGAATATCGCCAAAATCCATGAAGGCACGAATTCCCTTGTCACAGAGAGCTTTGTAGAGATAGCCTGTGAAACCGTAGCGAGTGTCAGGGCCTCTGAAGTTGAGGAACACATCGTATTCCCAATGCCAGGAAAAGGAAGAAGAAGAGTGGGATGGTTGCAGACCCATGAGAGCTTAGAAGGAAGCTTAGACAAGAGTTCAAACACTGATCACGCGCATATAAATCCGGTCAACCAATATAATTATATACATGAAAAGGTTTAAAGTTCGGTTCTTAGTGAATCTGAAAAAAAAAAAAAAAAGCTTTTAATTTCCTGTTAACCGTGTGGGCCAATGGTTTCTCGGTCAACCGTACCCTTGCGGGTGCTTCAATTAAATGAATTAGTCATCAGTTATGTAACTTCTTGGTATCTCTTGAAAAAAAAAAAAAGAAAAACAATCTATAATTAACTCTCTACTGAAAGAAGGTATATGACTGTCATATGGTAGTTGTTGATGACTGAAAATGACAGCAGAAAAATGTGGAGAATCAGATGTTCTTATTAGTGACTTTGTTCCTCTTCCCTGTACTGGTTGTTAGTTTAACTTTCTAGTTCTATCTCCTCATCATAGTCATGCAAATCATGAAGATTTTCCAAGAACACAACTATATTGGTAAAATATCTAGGAAATAGTGTAGGGAAAAACAACAGCTTGGCTTGTTTCATCATAATGAACAAGATAGTGTATGTTTTCCCTTGTTGTGTATCAGGTCTATTCTTAATATATAAAAGTAGATACATAAGTTTATCCACATTATTTTTAAAACATCTTTTTTTTTAATTAATGCCATGTCAGTAATATCGCTTACTTGATAAAATATTAGAATTAACCACTCAATTTTTGTCAAATCAACTATTATTTCCAAATTAACAAAAAAAAAAAACTACAAAAATTTGTAATAAAATTTGTAACCTACAAAGACATTCAATCCATATCCATATATTTATTTATTTATTTTTTACCAAAGATATGAGATTCTAATCCGCAACCTCTTAATTAAGTATGGGGAGACTATGCCATTTGAGCTATTACTCATTGGCATATCCATATATTTATTATATCTCACCATTATAAACAATACAATAAATTTATTGTTGAGTTTGGAAAACTCCAAATTAATATTTGTGATGACTAAACATTATTAAATAATTAACTACAAAATTATTAATTTGAATTTCATTGAACATATGTTAATCAATAATTTTGTGATGCAGTTTTCGATTGGGCCAAAAATAAAAATTCTGGTGCAAGCCCAAATCAAGATTGCATTCAGCCTTGATTAATGTTTCTTTGGTTATGAGGCAGAATTGATTGTTATATTAATTGGGCCAGAACGAGTTTTAATGCTACAAGCCCATGATTGTTTCTCATGCTTGATCCGAAAAAATTCATCAGGAAAGCAAATGTTATCATTTGCCTTATGTCCTTCATCGGATCTCATGGATAAAATATTTTTGGGCTAGTTGTGATTATTAATGTTACAAGCCCAAAATATAATTGCTTGAAGGCAAGCATGTTTGGTCCGAAACCATGAAGCAAAGAAAACAAAGCCTCATTTGTTTCCAACGGATCCAAGAATTTTACCATGCAATAAACTTCAAATTCACTCAATTATCATTAATAGCATGGGAACTATGAGAGAGAAAAGGAGTGACATGATTGATGTGCTCAAAGCTACACGCCACTCTAAGGGAAGTAAAAGCACTTTTTTCACTTGAATTAATTAACTCATTTGATTACTTTCCTTCCAAGTTTATTCTCTCTCATCTCTTTTCTTCTCTCTTTCGGTCATTAACGATGAAACCATGAAAGCAAAATGGAGCTACCAAAGTGAAGGAAGAACAAGCTACAAAACCATCACAATGATGGCAAGAAAACATAACAAAATAAAAGTATGCTGTGGCTGAGATATTCACCACTTATGGTAAGATATAGTGATGATATCTTAGCTTCTCCATACCAAAAAATGGATGAAGAAGATTTGGCCAGCAAGGAAGAGATTCTTGGAGGCATGGCTTGTCTTTGATTCTACTCAACCACCACAGGAAGTAGCTAGAGTGGCGAAGTGATGGTAGAGGCAGAGATTGAAGCAGATGAAGTCATCATCATCATGAAGCATCAAGGGCCAGAAATCCATCTTGGAGAGCAAGCCAAGGATGGAGAGCTTGGATTGATGAAGAGTGGTGACCAAGGAAGGACTAGAGGTAATTGCATGTTGGGTTTTGCATGGTTATCTCTTCTCTCTCTATGTGGCCGAACCGGTTCTGTTTCTTGAAGAAGAAGAAGTTGGCTTGGGTTTTGGCTTCAAAAGTGGAGGCATCCCTCTTCTATAAAAAGAGAGAACAGCCACTGTTTGGAGTAAGGAGAAAGTGTGAGAGTGCAAGGCACAGAGTTCTCAGAGCTACCTGAGCTAACAGATTTCTCTTCTCCTTCAATGTATTATGTTTTGTATTTTTCTGTTTAATTTTGTCATGTCTTGAGTCTCATGGAAAAAGGCAAATAGTGAGGTTTGTATGAAAAAGCCATAGAGCGGAAAAAGGCAGAGAGTGCAAAATTAAAAGAAAAAGCCATAGATGTCTTAGAGTTCCTTTGTTCATCTATGTTGTGTTTCATGATTCTGTGGGAATCTCCTTGTAAGTTGGGTTAGTACTTTACAGTCTGTAATCAAGAAGATTATAGTGAAATTCCATCATGGTTGTGATGGAGACTGGATGTAGGCTGCACTGCACTTAGCAGCTGAACCAGGATATATTTGGGTGTAATTTTCTCTCTTCTCTACTCCAATTCTGTTTCTATTGCACATGAGCTCAAACTGAAAAATATCTCATGCCAAGTGACGAGACAAAAAGAAAAGTCTCGTGCCAAGTGACGAGATAAAAATAAAAGTCTCGTGGCTAGGGACAAGACAAAAATCAAAAAGTCTCCTGAAGTTATCTCAAAGGCCTGCAAGTGTTACTAAGCAAAAAAGGGGGCTAAGATTCAACCCCCCCTTCTCTTAGCCACTGAAACCATCAATTGGTATTAAAGCTTGGTCTCAAAGAGATCAAGCTTTGCAGCTTGGAGTAAAGATCCTCATGGCAGAAAACAGTGACTCAAATGTGGTGTCCTACAATCTGACCGAAGGACAATCAAGCAACAGACCTCCTCTTTTCAATGGAAAAAATTATACTTATTGGAAGGAGAGAATGAAGATATTTGTGCAAGCAGTGGATTACAGACTGTGGAAGATCATCTTGGAAGGTCCTCAATATCCAACTATTACAAGTGCTGAGGGAGTTGTTTCTCTTAAACCTGAAGCAAGTTGGACGGATGAAGATAGAAAAAAGGTGGAGCTCAACGCCAAGGCCATCAATCTGCTCAACTGTGCTATCAGCTTTGAGGAGTACCGACGGGTATCACGTTGCACAACAGCAAAGGAAATCTGGGATAAACTCCTAGTTACTCATGAAGGAACAACCATTGTGAAAAAGACCAGGATTGATATGTTAAACAGAGAGTATGAAATGTTTGCAATGAAGGAAGGAGAATCTATTGATGAGATGTTTGAACGCTTCAACACCATCGTTGTTGGCTTGGATGCTATGGGAATCAAGTATCCTGAATCTGTGCTAGTGAGAAGAGTGTTGAGATGTCTCACAAAAGAGTGAGAAACAAAAGCTTTAATTATCTCTGAGAGTAGTGGTCTTGACTCTATGACCTATGATGATTTGAGAGGAAATTTACTTACTTTTGAAAATACCTACTTGAAAAAAGATTCAAAAAAGAAAGGAATAGCTTTTTCTTCTGTCACTAACCCTCTGGATGATGAATCCAGTGATAACTCATCTGAAAATGAATTTGTGTTATTTGCAAAAAAATTCAGGAAAATGGTGAAACTCAAAGGCAAAGGTGGCAGCTCAAGGAAAATGAAGAAAGACCTTAGCAAAGTAACTTGTTACAACTGCAAGGAAATGGGGCATTTCAAATCTGATTGTCCCAAGTTGAAGAAGGAAGAGAAGTCAAAAAGAGGAAAGAAGAAGGGACTGATGGCTTCATGGAAAGATTTGGAAAATGACTCGGATAATGATGATGAGGAATCCGAGACCAAGTCACAATCTTGTCTCATGGCAGATCACATAGATCAGGTAGTCTTTCATAATCCTAACACTGAAGATCTTTAGGTAGTCTTTCATAATCAAGAATTTGAACAACAAATCACCATTCTTAAAGCTGAAAACAGTTTTCTTAAAGAAAAAGTAAGGGAGGCCGAAACTGCTTGTGATCTTGTTGAAGAGAATAAGCAGTTAAAAGCCCAAATTAAGAGCTGTGAAAGTGATCATTCCATTCTTGCATATGTAGATTGTTCTAAAAGAAATAAGGAGTTGCTTAAAGAGGTTAAAAGGCTTAAGGAAGACTTAGCCAAATTCACCCAAAGTTCTGAAAATCTGAATCAAATCTTGGCTAGTCAAAAACCTCTTTATGACAAGGCTGGGTTGGGGTTTTTTAAATCTGCTGAAAAATCTCATTTTGAAAATTTTGCATCATATTCTAATGATACAAGATTTCAAGACCCCACATACTTTAACAAAACAGCAACTCCAAGATTTTGTAGATTATGCAATCGAAGTGGACACTTTCCTATTCAATGTTTCTTTGGTGAAAGAATGATTGGTGATAAAGTCTGTAAAGTTGTTTTTGATTATAATGGCTTAGGGCATAAGAGATGGTCTAACGTGAAAGGATCCAAGAAAATTTGGATACCTAAGGTCACTTGAGCTTGTTTTGTAGGTGTGCCTAGCATCCAAACGAAAAGAAAACATGTGGTATATGGACAGCGGGTGCTCTAGGCATATGACCAGAAAGACAACCTTCTTCATAAAGCTTGATGAATATGATGGAGGACTTGTCACTTTTGGTGATGATGCGAAAGGAAAAATAGTGGCTGTTGGGAAAGTTGGTAAAAACTTTTCTTCTTGTATAAATGATGTTCTTCTTGTGAATGGCTTGAAACATAATTTACTTAGTGTTAGTCAACTGTGTGATTTAGGCTTTGAGGTTATTTTTAGGAAGTTTGTTTGTTTAGTTGTTTGTGAGAAAACTGGGGATATTTTATTTGAAGCTAAAAGATACAATAATGTGTATGGATTGACTCTTGAGGACCTAAAAGAACAAAATGTAACATGTTTTACATCCCTTGAATCTGAAAAATGGCTATGGCATAGAAAGTTGGGTCATGCAAGCATGTACCAAATTTCTAAGCTATTAAGAAAAATCTGGTTAGAGGAATTCCAAACATCAAATTTGATAAGGATCTTACTTGTGATGCTTGCCAATTGGGCAAACAAGTAAAATCCTCTTTTAAACCTAAAGATGGAATCTCAACCAAAAGGCCATTAGAGATGTTACATATTGATCTTTTTGGACCAACAAGAACTCAAAGTTTAGGAGGTAAACACTATGGTCTTGTGGTTGTAGATGATTACTCTAGATTTGGTTGGGTACTTTTCCTTGCTCCTAAAAATGATGCCTTTCATGCTTTCTCAACTCTTTGCAAGAAAATTCAAAATGAAAAAGATTTAAAAATTGCTCATTTGAGAATTGATCACGGAAGAGAATTTGAAAATCAAGACTTTGAAAAATTCTGTGATGACTTAGGAATTTCTCATAACTTTTCATGCCCTAGAACCCCCCAACAAAATGGGGTGGTTGAAAGAAGGAATAGGAGCCTTCAAGAGATGACTAGGGCTATGCTTTGTGAGAATGAGATTCCTAAATTTTTATGGGCTGAAGCTGTGAATACGGCTTGTTACATTTTGAATAGGACAATCATTAGAAAAGGGTTGAAGAAAACCCCTTATGAGCTATGGAAAGGAACCCCTCCAAATCTTAAGTACTTTCATGTTTTTGGATGCAAATGCTTTGTACTTAATAATAAAGAAAACCTTGGAAAATTTGATCCAAAATCTTATGAAGGAATGTTTGTTGGATATTCCACCACAAGCAAGGCCTATAGAGTTTATCTCAAGGAACATAGAACTATAGAGGAATCCATACATGTTACTTTTTGTGATTCTAACTTAATTCCCAGTGCTGTGATAGATAATGATTCAGATGGTGAAGAGGTTGGAACAAATAAAGAAAATCCCAAATCTGCTAAAAACGAAGAATCTGCCAGTCCAGTTTTGTCTCGTCAGATTGAAGGAGATATTTCCGTTTTATCTCCTGAGCAGACACGAGAAACTGAAACAGTGATACCACCAGAAACTCATCAAAGCTCAACACCACTTTGGAAGCCTAGAGAATGGAAGTCTATGAGGGGTTATCCTCATGACTTCATAATTGGTGATCCCTCTCAAGGAGTAACAACAAGATCCTCCACCAAAAGGCAATCCGAACCAAGCAACTTTGCCCTCTTGTCTCAAATGGAGCCCAACAATGTCAAACAAGCTCTTGAAGATCCATCTTGGGTCATTGCAATGCAAGAAGAGCTTGCTCAATTCGACAAGAATGAGGTTTGGACACTAGTACCTCATCCGGATGGTAAGAAAGTTACGGGTACTAAGTGGGTGTTTAAAAATAAACTTGGTGAAGATGGACAAGTTGTTCGTAACAAGGCTAGATTAGTGGCCCAAGGTTACGATCAAGAAGAGGGTATAGATTTTGATGAGTCTTTTGCTCCGATGGCTAGAATGGAAGCAATTAGGTTGCTTCTTGCCTATGCTGCCCATAAGGGTTTCAAAATGTTTCAAATGGATGTTAAATGTGCTTTCCTTAATGGCTTTATTGATAGAGAAGTGTATGTGACACAACCCCCCGGTTTTGAATATAAAGATTTTCCAAATGATGTTTTTAAACGATCAAAGGCTCTTTATGGCCTTAGGCAAGCTCCAAGAGCTTGGTATGAAAGGCTTAGTGCCTTCCTATTGGAAAACCACTTTCAAAGGGGAACCACCGACACAACTTTATTCATTAAAGCATTTAATAATGATATTCTCCTAGTTCAAGTTTATGTGGATGACATAGTATTTGGTTCGGCCAATGAGTCCTTGTGTGAAGAGTTTGGAAAACTCATGACTAGTGAGTTTGAGATGAGTTTAATGGGAGAGCTTACTTTCTTTCTTGGCCTCCAAGTTAAAAAAACTCCTAGTGGTACCTTTGTTCACCAAGGAAAGTATGCAAAAGAACTCATCAAAAAATTTGGCCTAGAAAATTCCAAATCAATGGGTACACCAATGCATCCTAACACAAAACTTGAAAAGGATGATGATGGCCAAGATGTGGATGAAACAAGGTATAGGGAAATGATAGGTTCACTCATGTACCTTACCTCCTCTAGACTGGATATTGTTCAAAGTGTGGGTGTATGCTCAAGGTTTCAATCTCACCCAAAAGAATCTCATCTTACGGCTGTTAAACGCATCATTAGATACATTAAGGGAACTTGTGATTATGGCTTGTGGTATCCTAAATCTGATGACTTTTGTGCAGTAGGGTTTTGTGATGCAGATTATGCGGGAGATAGAGTGGATAGACGGAGCATATCGGGCATGTGTTACTTCCTTGGAAGCTCACTCAACATGTGGTCAAGCAAGAAGCAAGCCACAGTGGCTTTATCCACAGCTGAAGCTGAATACATTTCGGCATCTGCATGTTGCTCTCAATTAATTTGGTTAAAAACGCAATTGGAAGATTACAAATTAAAAATCAATAGTATTCCCTTATTTTGTGATAATATGAGTGCTATAAACATATCAAAAAATCCTGTTCTGTACTCAAGAACTAAGCACATTGAGATAAAATATCATTTTATTAGAGAACATGTGCAAAATGGTACTATTGATATTCAATTTGTAAAATCTGAAGACCAAATTGCTGATATTTTTACAAAACCCCTCTGTGAAGACAGATTCTGTACATTGAGAAAAAGTTTGGGAATGTTTGATTTAAGCTCTATTGATAACTTGTGAATATTTGACTCTGTTCAGTTTTGTCTCGTAGGTTTGGACGAGATAAAAATGAGGGCATGATGGAAGAGCTATAATGAGGGGGGAGGCAATGCAGAATTTAAGTTTCATGGGCCCCACCAAATATCTTTTGACCCCACCATGACAGTTTTGTTAGTTCCTCATTTTTTGAAAAATAAAATCACAAAATTCCTTAGTTGTCTTATCAAATCTTGTTGGAAGAAGCATGTTGTCAAATCAAATCTTTCCTTCCAACTAATCCCTTGATTCAAGGAAACTCCCTTTTTTCAGTTTTTGAAAAACTTCCCTGGTTAATAACCGCGCCATTAATGGTTAATAACTCCCTCCACTATCTCTCTCTACTCCATATTTATTGCACCACTAACCTCCCTTCTCCCTCACATCTTTCGACCCTCCTCACCCTTTCATATTCAACTTCTCCACTCTCCCAACCATGAAAAAGAAAACTGCCCCCAGGAAAAGTGAAAGGATCCTATTTTCTCAAAAACTGTCCACTCCACAATCTCATACTCACATCCATATTCACTCTACATCATCATCATCACCCTCACCTCCCTCAAAGCAAACCGACACCATGAGAAGGAAGGTCATTGCCACGAAAACCTCTTCAAGAAAGAAGAAAGGAAAAGGTCCCATGGAAGAAGAAGAAGAGTCTCACACATCACCCATTCCGTCTCCACCACCTTCACCACCGAAGAGATCCACTCCCCATGCATCCGGAAAGAGCTCTCAAAAGGCCAAGGGTTTCGTGCTTCATGAGACCAGAGAACCCACGAACCTTGGTTCAATGGATTTCAAGAATAAGTTTCACAAACCACACTCACATTTTGATCCTTCAAGGTTCTCTACGTGTGCTTTCTATGAATTCCACAAAGAGGTTTTAGAAAAGCGACATCTGTGCCCCCTCTTACTTAGTGAATCTCGAATCTCTGGCCTCCAAAGGAATCAATCTACAGCCCCTGTTTGATAGTCTCAAATGGTCATCATTGCTCCTTATTCACAAAATGGTTTACCCAGGATTGGTGAGACAATTTTATGCGAATCTGAGATTTATTGATGGAAGCCTTCACTCCTACGTGAAACGTGTGCACATTACTCTGAATTATGAGACCATTGCTTCTGCCCTTGGATACATTGATGAAGGGCCGAAGGTTTACATGAGTGATAAATGGGATCCACACGATGGGGTAACATACAAGCAAGTTCTTCATCAAATCTGTGAAAATCTGTCTAGCCTGGACGGAACCGTTCCTACTCACAAGGCTTTGGGTCCAACCAACTCCTGCTGCACCGCATCATAACTCACATTCTCACTCCTCAAAGTGGTTCTTATAACAGGGTAACCGTATCTGACTGCCTCATAATATTTGCTCTTGTTACTTCATCTTCCATTTTATTTAGTTATCTTATGATTAGACATATGTGAGAGTCTGTAAAGAGTACAAAAAAGGCTAATTTACCTTATGGAATGTTTCTCACATGCATTTTTGAGTACTTTAAGGTAGATTTAACAAATGAGGATGTAGAGAACAAGGTTTCGATGATCAAAGGAGGCGGGGCTGTTAAAAGGGGAAAGAAATCTATGGCATCTGATGATGACTTTGAGAGCTGGCCAGAATCCTCAAAGGCGACCGATTCCCTAAGAAACATTCTCACAGAATTCTCCAACATGTCTGATCTCATGGTTCAATTTCACAAGTCTGCTTACAAACTTGCATATGAAAATGAGTCGGCTTGGAAGAAATGCCAAGAAAGGATCGGTCTAATGCTTGAAAGCCTTGATGATGAAGTTGGTAGTGAAGCAGGGGTTGAGGGATCTGACTTTAATCTTTCTGATGATTAAACTTATGTTTACTGTTTGATATTGGCACCTAGGCTCAATTCGGTACTTTGTTTTGGCTTGTTTCTGTTGGAACAATAACTCTGTGATACTTTGTAGACACCTTTTATATTTTGCATATTATGCTTCCATGTTAAAACCTTCTTGTAGGTGCCCCTTTGATGACAAAAGGGGGAGAAAGTGCTGAAAATTGAAATGAAAAACAGGGATGAACATGGAACAGGGGATGAAATTTTTGTTTGAAAATTCATGATCACCCTTGTTAAAAGGATACATTTGATATTGCATTTTGATATTGCTTTTGGTTCACTATGATTACTGCTGCTGAAAATACATTTGGCATTTAGTTTGTGATGTTTTATCTTGATTACATGGATGACTGGTTAAAATGCATGTTTATATTGAATACTCTGTTTCATCTTGGATTAACATGCTTAATATTTTTGGCAGTTCCTTTAAACTATGTAAAATATAACAACTGCCATGTTTTGAACATATGTGCTTCAAAATATCTTTTTTTCCATAATTTTGCTCTGATATCCTTTCTGGAAATATATTTGAATAATCTTTGAACAACAATTTTTTGATGTGTAAAAATTTGAGCAGAAAATTAATTTATTGATAACAAATGAGTTTTGATTATCATCCAATTCTGCTCATAAATCAAGCATTTAGCATCATGTAATGAATATGCTAAACAACATTGATACTTGAAGCTTGGTTAAAATGTTACAGGTTAGTGCTTCCCTTGGTAAAAATGATATATATTAAGGGGGAGCTATGTGACAACTTGAAAGGGGGAGAAATTCAAATCTTCAAAGGGAGTACTCTATGCTCCAATTCTTAAATTTCTTTCCATTTCAATTTTAATAATGTTTTTCATCAAGGGGGAGATTGATGAGTTTGGAAAACTCCAAATTAATATTTGTGATGACTAAACATTATTAAATAATTAATTACAAAATTATTAATTTGAATTTCATTGAACATGTGTTAATCAATAATTTTGTGATGCAGTTTTCGATTGGGCCAAAAATAAAAATTCTGGTGCAAGCCCAATCAAGATTGCATTCAGCCTTGATTAATGTTTCTTTGGTTATGAGGCAGAATTGATTGTTATATTAGTTGGGCCAGAATGAGTTTTAATGCTACAAGCCCATGATTGTTTCTCATGCTTGATCCGAAAAAATTCATCAGAAAAGCAAATGTTATCATTTGCCTTATGTCCTTCATCGGATCTCATAGATAAAATATTTTTGGGCCAGTTGTGATTATTAATGTTACAAGCCCAAAATATAATTGCTTGAAGGCAAGCATGTTTGGTCCGAAACCATGAAGCAAAGAAAACAAAGCCTCATTTGTTTCCAACGGATCCAAGAATTTTACCATGCAATGGACTTCAAATTCACTCAATTATCATTAATAGCATGGAAACTATGAGAGAGAAAAGGAGTGACATGATTGATGTGCTCAAAGCTACACGCCACTCTAAGGGAAGTAAAAGCACTTTTTTCACTTGAATTAATTAACTCATTTGATTACTTTCCTTCCAAGTTTATTCTCTCTCATCTCTTTCCTTCTCTCTTTCGATCATTAACCAGGAAACCATGAAAGCAAAATGGAGCTACCAAAGTGAAGGAAGAACAAGCTACAAGACCATCACAATGATGGCAAGAAAACATAACAAAATAAAAGTATGCTGTGGCTGAGATATTCACCACTTATGGTAAGATATAGTGATGATATCTTAGCTTCTCCATACCAAAAATGGATGAAGAAGATTCGGCTAGCAAGGAAGAGATTCTTGGAGGCATGGCTTGTCTTTGATTCTGCTCAACCACCACAGGAAGTAGCTAGAGTGGCGAAGTGATGGTAGAGGCAGAGATTGGAGCAGATGAAGTCATCATCATCATGAAGCATCAAGGGCCAGAAATTCATCTTGGAGAGCAAGCCAAGGATGGAGAGTTTGGATTGATGAAGAGTGGTGACCAAGGAAGGACTAGAGGTAATTGCATGTTGGGTTTTGCATGGTTATCTCTTTTCTCTCTATGTGGCCGAACCGGTTCTGTTTCTTGAAGAAGAAGAAGTTGGCTTGGGTTTTGGCTTCAAAAGTGGAGGCATCCCTCTTCTATAAAAAGAGAGAACAGCCACTGTTTGGAGTAAGGAGAAAGTGTGAGAGTGCAAGGCACAGAGTTCTCAGAGCTACCTGAACTAACAGATTTCTCTTCTCCTTCAATGTATTCTGTTTTGTATTTTTCTGTTTAATTTTGTCATGTCTTGAGTCTCATGGAAAAAAGGCAAACAGTGAGGTTTGTATGAAAAAGCCATAGAACGGAAAAAGGCAGAGAGTGCAAAATTAAAAGAAAAAGTCATAGATGTCTTAGAGTTTCCTTTGTTCATCTATGTTGTGTTTTATGATTCTGTGGGAATCCCCTTGTAAGTTGGGTTAGCACTTTACAGTCTGTAATCAAGAAGATTATAGTGAAATTCCATCATGGTTGTGATGGAGACTGGATGTAGGCTGCACTGCACTTAGCAGCTGAACCAGGATATATCTGAGTGTAATTTTCTCTCTTCTCTACTCCAATTCTGTTTCTATTGCACATGAGCTCAAACTGAAAAATATCTCGTGCCAAGTGACGAGACAAAAAGAAAAGTCTCGTGCCAAGTGACGAGATAAAAATAAAAGTCTCGTCGCTAGGGACGAGACAAAAATCAAAAAGTCTCCTGAAGTTATCTCAAAGGCCAGCAAGTGTTACTAAGCAAAAAAGGGGGCTAAGATTCAACCCCCCTTCTCTTAGCCACTGAAACCATCATTTATAACTCCAATAATTAATTTGTTAATTTCTATAAATAACTCATTAAATATAATAAACATTCATATTACAAATGTAATAATAATATTAATAATCATAATAAATTTTACGTTACAAATATTCAAATTCCATACTATTTGAATTACTTATATAAGTTTATAATCACTATTCCTTCAAATGACATCAAATTTAGCACGAAAAATTTATTTTCGAACTACACAACATCTCAAACTTACTCAATGGAGCATCATTCTTTGGACTATATCACCAAACAAAAAAACAATTGGTTTATCAAAGTTCGCGTAGTTCATCTATGGGAAACATTAACACCCACAAATGAAAAAGAGTCTCTTTGCTTAGAAATGATTATATTAGATGAAAATGTACAAAACAAACATATTTATTATACTTTAATTATTTTGCTTTTTATACTTTTTAAATTATTTTATAATACTTTATATATAATTGTATTTTAATATTGTTAAAATTATACTTCTTTTAATATGCTATTCATTGTTCCTTCTTAACTAATTATTAACTATGATTTACTAACACTGCAGGGAACACATCTTCATATAATTGTGAAGAAAAATACGATGAACAAATTCAAGCATTTGTTATAAGAAAAAAAAGTCTATATTATAAAAAATTTGAAAATAGAAGATGCAAATGATCTGTATAGGCCAATTAAAGATACAATGAAAGTAAACTTTTTACTCACAATTATGAAAGAAATTAAAGATTCAATTTTAAACATTTTTTAAGACTATTTTAAATTTGCATCACTTGAGACATTGTCTGACAGAGTAGGTCAAAGTAAAATACTAACAGGTAATTTCATTTTATACTATTTTAATTATTCTTATTAAAAATAATTTATTCAAAAAAAATCTACACATTTTTGTTCTTTTTATTGTAGATGTCATTGGAAAACTACATCATGAGATTAAGAAGAAAGAAAACCATACAAATTCAAGACACATCTTTGGAAGAAAAACATACATGCAAAGATGGAACAAACAACATAATAGAAAGTGCATATAACTCAACAATTCATAAATAACATGCCTTCACAAGAACCTACGACAAAAAGAAGAAAACAACAAATCTAACAATAACCAATAAAGAAAAAGGAGGACGAGCGTCACATAAGAAGACTAAGTCCATCAACTAAAACAAATGCAAAAATTAAATCACCAAATAAAAATGTCACTTTGTACAACTCCAATATCCAAATCTTTTATACTACAAATTATTTTAAACAAAGCAACTTTTAAATTTAACTTTAATTTACACATATTTAATTTAATTCTACAAAATATAACCATTTTTAATATTTATTATATACTATTATTAATTTACCGTCCGCACATTGTGAAAGTCTCATTCTAGTTGAGAACAAAAAGTACAGTCCAGTGAATAAGAATGAAAAATACACCAGTGTCACTGAAACTCAACAATCATATATATCATACAGGATATGCTTCTGTAAATACACTTTAATAACCACCCTATTTTGGCTAACATGAACCTGAATATTGCTACGCTCTCCAATGACTTGTTCTCTAAGACATTACCACTGTGCTTCAATATTACCTTGGCACATGGTTCCTCAAATTAGCCCCTTCAACTGTCAGGATTTTTCCACTGTCAAACACTTCTCTTTTTCTCTTTAGCAACTGTGTCTCTGCTGTGAAAACCTGCAATCTCAGCTTTTATGGCGCGAATTTGCTCTTTAAGTTCTCTTTTCTTTTCCTCCAAAGATTCTAACTGAGCGGAGAAACACTTCTCAGCCATATCGACTTCCCTGTTTCCATTTGGCACTTCTTTTTTACCATTATCAATTCTTTCTGGGAAATGAGTATGACAAATGTCTGCTTGATTTTCATTACATCCTATGACTTCTGTATTTGATTCCGCTTGAATAAGAGAAGCCTGTTTGCTCCTTTCAAGACTAATATCTTCAGAAACTAGAGGTTCTAACAAACCATTGACTTGATCACCGGAGGTGCTTTTTTCACCCAGTTGTTCTCTGTTGTCCTTTCCAGGGGATGCTTTGATATTTGACTCCTGAGAGGAGAAAATGAGATGGTAAGTTAAAAGATTAAAAGTTACAAATGCCTAATTTGCAGGAAAAAAGGGTTAAAGTTCTAAGTATATTTTAAATTCCTTCATTGTGGATCATTTTATACTGATCCAAGGAAGATTGCCACTTTTATATACTTCTACCAAGCAAGTTGATCAGTTTGAACATCATACTAAGTAATTCAGAATATTTACCGAATTTGAATTCTCCATCTCATAGATTCTTTCAATCCCATGGCTCTCTAGTAAACATTTGTCCCGTGTGGTAACAATGACTCTTGTTCCAAGGCCAAACCAATCAGGTTTTCCAGCAACAGCTTGTAATTGCTCTGGTTTGTCAACATCATCTAGAATCAAAAGGATCCTCTTTTGTTGGAGCCTGTGCTTTATTGTTGAAATTCCTTGATCAAAACTTGTTGATTTGAGATTCTTCCTTTCGAATACATTAGAAAGAAGCATATTTTGAAGATACACTAAACCATGCTTATATGAATTTTCTCTCACATTTTCAAGAAAACATATACTTTCAAAACCGTTAGAAATCAAATGATAGATTGCATGAGCTACTGTTGTTTTGCCTGATCCACCATTTCCATGAATCCCTACCATGTGGACTCCACCATAGCCATCAGAAAATAGAAGCGATTTTACTTCTAAAACTTGAGACTCTAGTCCAGCCGGATAGTCAGCAACAGGCAAAGCAACACGTTTAATCTCCCTTGACACCACTTCAACGATCTTTCCAATAAACTCGTGTTCATATTGTTTCCTGCTCAAGACAATTATATGTGCTAAGTCATACCTATTTGGAATTTTATTTAAAAAATAAAAGAACAGTAAACAAAATATGATAAGGTACCCCTCGAAAACAAAGCCAGTAAAATTAGCTGCTTGAAACAAAGCCTGTTTCCATTTTTCGACTCTGGATAAGTCGTCCTTGAACTTCTCCTCATGTTTAGCCATCGCTTTCCCATAACTTCCTGTGTGATATCGGACGTGATCGTGATAAATATCATAGAAAACCGGCAATACGAACTGACCATCAGACTCATGGCACTCCAAGATCTTGACAAGTTCATCTAAGCAGTAAGAAGAATCAGCATAGTTCTGGGAGAACACAATGATGGCAATCCTGGAGCCTTTAATTGCCTGAATAAGTGTTCTTGATATATCATTCCCTCTGTGAAGACCTACATCATCCATGAAGGTGTGGATTTTGTTGTCCTGGAGAGCTTTGTAAAGACTGCCAGTGAAACGATAGCGAGTATCACATCCTCTGAAGTTGAGGAACACATGGTGTTGGTATTGCCTTGGATTTGAAAACGACGACGACGATTTCACCTGGGACTCTGCTCTGACTGGATAATCAGCAACAACAGGTAGCGTGTCCTCTTTAAGAAATGCCAACACCTGTTTACTAGTCCTCTCAATAAATTCGTATTCAAATTCATCCCTGCACAATGTAAGGTGTTCAATAATGATGTTAACGTCCCAATGAGTAATAGCTCAAATGGCATAATCTCCCCATACTCAATTAAGAGGTTGCGGGTTCGAGTCTCCTATCTTTGGTAAAAAAAAAAAAAAATAACGATGTTAACGTGAGGAGTAAGTTAAGGCAAGTATGAAATTGACTCATACCCTTTGTAATGCAAGCCGGATAAGTTGGCTGCGTCACGCAGAGCGGCTCTCCATATTGGGACTTCATCCTTGAACCGCTCCTCATGCACCGCCATTGCTTTCTCATAGCTACCTCTCTGATGCCGCACGTCTCCGGGATCCATGTAATAGAAAATCGGCAAAATAAACTGGCCTTTACGTCGAGAGCACTCCAATAGCTTCACAAGTTCCCTCAACAAGAAATCGGTGTCAGCATAATGCGCCGAGAACACAATGATGCCAATCCTAGAGGTTTCAATTGCCCGATCAAATGTTTCCAGGATCTTATTCCCACTAATAAGATCCTCAGCATCCATGAAGGTGCGGATTCCCTTTTCACAAAAAGCTTTGTGGAGATAGCCAGTGAAACCGTAGCGGGTTTCAGGGCCTCTGAAGTTGATGAACACATCGAATTCCCACTCCCTTAAGGAAGGAAAAGAACAAGAGTTGGAAGCTTGCTGAGTAGCCATGCGAGCTAGCTGTTTGCATCACGATTGAAAACCGTATAAGTACTTAAATAAGAAGATCATGATCAATCAGTATAATAGAAATGCTTAGTAAAATGTTAAATAAGAGTGTTTATTTGTAACTGATGAGAATTTAATGTTATGCTTTAATATCAATACCTATTTGTTTTATTTTAAAGGTAGTTCTGATTAGTCGCCATCTTTTGAAACAAATATCTGTCATAATAAATTTTTGAGATCCTTCTTTTAAATTGTAATAATTTAACTTGACTTTAAATATAAGTGATCTGTCGTCAACTCTTTTTCTCTTAGCAACTATCTCTCTAACTGTAAAATGAAATCTGAAATCTCATCTTTTACTGCACGAATTTGCTGTTCAAATTCTCCTTTCTTTTCCTCCACATAAACACAAGTCTTTCACTTCAACTTCCTCCTTCACTTTCAAAGTGATGTTGGCACTTTCTGTTCTTTCTAGAGAACGTGTATGACAAAACTCTGCTTGATTTTCATCAAACTGACATATGATTTGTGCATTTGGTTGAGCTTGAATAACCGATACTTGTTTGCTTCTATCAACATTAGTATCTTTTGAAACGGAAATGTTTGGTAACCAAAAAAAATCAGCAAAAACAGCCATAACTTGCCTTATTTAGCATTTATTAATTGTTACGACAATTAATGAATGCTAAATAAGGTAAGTTCTGACTGTTTTTTTGTCTCCCTAGCATTACCCTTCTTGCTGATATAGTGTTATTTGACTCATGCAAGGAGAAAAAAGAGATGGTAAATAATATGATTAACTTATTAACTCTACAAGCACTATTTACTACTAAAAGGCACTTTGTTGAAATATATTATAGATTATATCAAATGGCATATATACAGCAAATATACATATATGCTTTTCACTAATCTCTTCTCTACCGTGTAAACTAACTAGTGGTAGCTATTGTAACAATTCTTAGATTTTTAAGTATTTGTGTATTACACGCTTATGTTATTTCATGGATCACTTTTTGAAAAGGAGTGAAGGACGATGATAGATGAGGGTGCAAAATTTGTACTATTCTCACAGCTTCCGCGTTGTAAATAGCGATAGACACGTGATTGAATAGAATGATGTCATTTTTTTATTTAATTAAATAAATGATTTTGGGTTTAAGCTGCTAAATATCTAATTAACTAGAGTCAGACTCGCACAATATGCAGAGAGGTAGATTATTTATATTATATAGTATATTTTAATAAATGTTATATTAAAAATATTTTAGAGAATATATTATAAATAGATTTTTATTTTATTTCTTTTTAAAAAAGACATAGGTTATTTATATTAGAGTTATATAAAATTATATTTTTATTTTTTTTATTTTTCGATTTGCATTAATGGCTATACTTTGTCTTTTCTTGCGGTTTTTTTGTTTGTAAATAATTAAAAAAATAAATGAATGAAAATGAAAAACATATAAAAATGTTATATTAAATTTAAGAAATTTTTTATAATTGTACGAGAGATTAAGAAATGAAGAGTAGTAAGAGTCTTAATATGTATAAGTTGTAGAATTTGAATATTTGTAACTAAAATTTTTTATAATTATTATTATTATGACACTTTAATGTATATTTATTGCATTTAATTAGTACTTGATGTTTCAATTGAATAATAATAGATAAGAGTTTTTTGTTTTAATTTTTTTAAAACATTTTACTAAATAGTGATCGATTGATTTTCATCTTTTACCAAGTCATTAGAATTACTGATATGACATTATTAGTAAAGAAAAGATGGCTTAAATTCATTGTGGAGAGAGATGGTATCAGCTTTTATACAATGATTAATTAATTTTTATCTTTTACCAAGTCATTAGAATTGCTGATATAACATTATTAGTAAAAAAAAATGGCTTAAACTCGTGGAGAGAGTTAGTATCAGCTTTTATATATTATATAAATAGATGCTGTAACAACTTTACTTTACATACTACCCAGCTTGACTTGGGGTTGACTTGACTTAACTTGAATGGGGGATGCTAGGTAAAGATGCTATTTTCATCTTTACGTAAAGACGTTTTTATTTTGTGGTTGTTATTGATTTAAAAGCGTATCACTAAAAGTGTTGCTTAAAGAGAAAGTGTTACCCTTAATCGTTAACTTGGCTCTGATACCAATTTTTGGTTTGTAACCATTTCTACTATATGATACCAATTTTTTTTACTAGTCCTTGATGTATATTCTGATTTTATTTTTATAGTTTTCAATCTTGTTTTAGTTTATAATATTCTTTTTTGCATGGATTATTGTATATAAAATCTTTTATCTGTTTGTCTTTTTCTTTAATATAATTTCTCAAATTCTCAAAAACTTCTTTTATTTCTACACTTTCTGTTGTTTCTAAATACCTTCTTAATTTTTCAACTTCATTCTCCATTTTTTCTTTCAACAGCTTTAATTCTTTTAAGTCATAATATGGTTTTCCAGGCATTTATAAATTTTTTAAGTTTAATTCCAACTTATTTATATTTATTCTTATTTCTATCCTTTTTATTATAAGGTCGTCAATTTCGATCTGAAGGCTATTTAATTCCCTTTTATACTCTTTTATTTTACTTTTTAATTTTTCCGCCCTTTTTCTTTTTATTTTATTTTCTGGTTTTTCAATCTTTTTATGCTTCATTATTTATTTTAGAATTTCTGCAAACTCTATCATCGATTCATCACTATTTTCTAAAGATTCTATTAATTTTTCTAGCTCTTCAACTTCTCTTTTTAACTTGTCATAGATTATTTTTAGAGCTTCAAATGCTCTTTGATTTATTTCAGAAAACTGTAAATAATTCAAACGATTTTCTCTTTCAAAGAGCTCTTGTTTCTTGTCTTGATAAGTTACATATATTTCTTCTTTATTTATTGTCATAATTTAGTGTTTAGAGTTTCATTTAATTTTTCGACCTTTTTTGTTAATTCTTTTATTTCAGAATTTTCTTCTTTAATCTTTAACTTAGATAAACTTAATTTTAGATTCTCTTATTTGAAAATTCGATGAAACTAATTTTTCTGATGGTTCTTTTAATAATAGAACTGGGTTTTCAATAGCTTTATATTTTGGTATTTCTGTTTTTACAATTTTTTGAAATAATTCATCGACATAAATTCTTTCTCTATTTTTAAATATTATACTATGATGGCTATTTGTTAAAGCATAATTTATTGCATATGTAATTGAAAATGGTTCATCATCTTGTTCCATTAGATTCTTTCTGTGAAATTTATAAGCCAAACTTATAGATCTTCCAAGATTTTCAGTTGATAAAGGTATAGCATATCCAAGATGGGCATTGAATTTAACATTTACGTTTGCCAAGTTTCCATGAACAATTCTAATTATTTGATCTATTGGATCATCAGTAATTCTTTTGTCACAAATTGCTAAGCTTATTGGTGAATTAATTCCTTTCATATATGTAGATTTGATTAAGACTTGTATAGTACTAATATGAATCCATCCAATTTTAGATCTTTTTTGTTGATCCTTAATTTTCTCAATCTGTTTACCCAATTCTTCATCATTTATCAAAGCTATTTCAAGTTCTCCATTGGCGGATTTTATCTTTATAGGGGCTTCAAGTTGAATTTTTTCATAGTATATTATATTTTTTCTATTAAAAACTTCTTTTAAAAGATTTTGTTTATTAAAATTTTCATTTGATTTGAGATTTAATTCTGTTTTTAGAACAGCCTATTTTTCATTATCTAATAAAGCAGTTAATCTATAGTAATCAGATTCTTCTGTTAATTCTAAACTTTCTAAATAATTCATAATTGAAAGACTAGGATGAATATGTACCTTTCTGGAGGAAAACTTCCTTTATTTAGTATATTTTACATAAGGTGTTCTTATCTCCAGAGGGGAGATTGTAGATACTAACTCCAGAGGGGAGTTTAGAATTATTTTTTCCTAAGGGAATTCTTCGTCAGACTACAGAATCGCCTCGGCTGCTTCCTCCTTGCTCTCCTAGCATATGAGTACTCTTAGCCTCCTGCTTTCTATTGTCTGATGCCTCTACAATTGCCTGAGCAACCTATTTATAATAGTTGGGTTTGATGGACAATTCCCATCCTTACCCTTCTTATGACGTCAATGCTTACGTCATTGTTTGTTATCTTGCACCAGCTACATTGTTAGTGCTTTATGACCTAAGTGCTTACGTCACTATGCAATAATGTTGAGAGATGCTTCAGATGCACTGTCCTCCTCTTTTATCATGTGACTCTCAGATGCGTTGTCTTCTTCCTTCATCATGTGGGTTGATTCCGTTTCATTATTGCTTTCTTCAGATATCTCTGAGGCACATAGCTGGCACTTGTGGTCTTCTCTGTCTTTTATCAAATAGTAGAGATTCCTCTTTATCCCTTCAGGGAGCTTTTCTAAAAGTCCAGATAAGTTGTAGAATGCTGATTCAAATTCTACCAAGAGTCTCATCTCTCTTTCTTCAATTTCATTTCTTTTACTGGACACAAGCAGAGTATTTCTACTTTTATAATTAATCCTTGTGTGAGATTCCTTCGTTATTTTTTGAGTTCTTTCAAAGACCCTTGCTAATGTGCTGGCTAGCCTTCCTTCATGACTGTAGATTGTTAAATCTTGAATCTGATCAATTGGTTGAACATGATGGTTTCAGTGGCTAAGAGAAGGGGGGGTTGAATCTTAGCCCCTTTTTTGCTTCCTAACACTTGCTGGATTCAGAGGAGACTTTTATGTTTTTAGCTCGTCCCTAGCCACGAGACATTTTCATTTTGTCTCGTCACTTAGCACGAGACATTTTTGGTTTTTGCTCCTATGCAGTAGAAAACAGAAATGGAGTAGGAGAGGAAGAAAATTACACCAAGATATATCCTGGTTCGGCTGCTAAGTGCAGTGCAGCCTACATCCAGTCTCCATCACAACAATGATAGAATTTCACTATAATCAAACAGATTACAACTTGTAAAGTGCTAACCCAACTTACAAGGGGATTCCCACAGAATCATGAAACACAACATAGATGAACAAAGGAACTCTAAGACATCTATGGCTTTTTCTTTTAATTTTGCACTCTCTGCCTTTTTCCGCTCTATGGCTTTTTCATTACAAACCTCACTGTTTGCCTTTTACCATGAGACTCAAGACATGACAAAATTAAACAGAAAAATACAAAACAGAATACATTGAAGGAGAAGAGAAAACTGTTAGCTCAGGTAGCTCTGAGAACTCTGTGCCTTGCACTCTCAAATTTTTCTCCTTGCTTCAAACAATGGCTGTCCACCCTTAATATAGAAGAGGGGAGCCTCCACTTATTGAAGCCAAAACCGAACCAACTTCTTCCTCCTTCAACAAAACCGGTTCGGCCACATAGAGAGAGAAGAGATAACCATGCAATAACCAACATGCAATTACCTCTAGTCCTTTCTTGATCATCACCCTTCATCAATCCGAGCTCTCCATCCTTGGCTTGCTCTCCAAGATGAAATTCTGGCCCTTGATGCTTCATGATGATGATGACTTCATCTGCTTCAATCTCTGCCTTCAACCATCACTTCGCCACTCTAGCTACTTCCTGTGGTGGTTGAGCAGAATCGAAGACAAGCCATGCTTCAAGAATCTCCTCCAGCTGGCCGAATCTTCTTCTTCCATTTTGAGCATGAAAGACTCAAGATAACCTCACCAAATCTAACCACATTTGGTGAATATCTTAGCCACAGCTCATTTTTATTTTAGTATGTTTTCTTGCCATCATTGTGATGGTCTTTAGGCTTGCTTTCTCTTCATCTCGGTAGCTTACTTTTGCTTCCATGGCTGCCAATATTTCCTGAGTAATGACCGAAGAGAGAAAGAGTTGTGAGAGAGAAGAAAGAGAATATGGACATTAACTAAAGTGGTTTGATACAACAAAGTAAATGTTTACTTCCCTTTACTGAGTAACGTGTAGCTTCAATAATGTCCATCAAATCAAAGTCACTCATGTTCTCTCTCATAGTTCCCATGCAATACATTGCAATTAAATGAATTTTGGAATCCATCTAATGTTTGAATCTTTGGATCCGTTGAAAGCAATTTTGCTTTCTTCCTTCTTTGGTTTCGGATCATGCATGAGGAACTCTTATAACATATGGGCTTGATTGCAACAATATTTGATCTTGGCCCATTAATAACATTTGCTTTCCTGATAAAACTTGGAGCATGCATAAAACAAATGGAAAGCATGTAACACACTTGGGCTTGGAGCAATCAAAATTATTTGGCCCAAGTAACATTAAATCAGCCACATTCATTTTTTGTTATTAAAACCAAGGCTGAGTGTAATTTTGGGCTAGCACAATAAATTTGTTTTCGGCCCAATATTAATCCTGCACAACAAAATTATTTTAATTAACACATTAACCAAGATTAGCTTAATAATTTTGCTGTTAATAATGTTTGATCATCATCAATTTAGTTTAGAGTTTTCCAAACTCATCAATCTCCCCCTTGATGACAAACATTATTAAAATTGAAATGGAAAGAAATTTAAAGATAGAGTAAAGAATACTCCCTTTGAAGATTGAATTTCTTCCCCTTTCAAATTGTCACATGGCTCCCCCTTAATATGTGCTGTTTTTATCAAGGGAAGCACTTAACCTGTAACAATTGGATCAAGCTTCAAGTAACAATGTTATTCAACATATTTTATTTTGAAATGTTGAATGCTTGATTTATGAGCAGAATGTGATGATAATCAAAACTCATTTGTTATCAATAAATTGATTATCTGCTCAAACTTACATATATCAACAGAACACAAAACAGTGTTGTTTCAGAAAATTTCCAAATATTTTTCAGTCCAGATATCAGAGCAATGTCATTCAAAATAAGGAAAATATTTTGAAACATATATTAGCACATCAATAACATGGCAGATGTTTAGATATCACAGTTTTAAAAGAACTGCCAAAAATAAATTTTCAATTCAGCAGGTTTATCAAAAATGAACCAATCAGCCAGAATCAGCCAGTTATCACAACAATATCAAACATCATAATAACCCAATGCCAAATGCAGTTCATACAGCAAGGATCATAATAGAACAAAAATCAGCCAGGCATCACAATATATCAAACATTATAATAAGCCAAATGCCTTCTTTGAACAAGGATAATCATGAATTTTCAATTTGAAAATTTCAACCCTTGTCCCCTGTTTTTCCAGCCCCTGTTTCATTCCAATTTCAATTTTGGAATTTAAATTTCCTCCCCCTTTTGGCATCAAGGGGCATAAAAGACCTGCAACAAGAGACATGAGCAATACATAATATTTATAACAAAGCAGTAATTGTTCAGAGTATCATACGGCAGGGAGTATCAAGTCATGCCTTTACAAAAAACAAAAGAAGGATTGAGCCTATTGTTGCCAATATCAAATAAAAGTAGAGGAATAGTCACTAATCATCAGAAACATTGAACTCAGAACCAGAATCATCTTCAGAATCTCCTGTTCCCATTTCATCATCAAAGGTTTGAATCATGAAACCGACCCTTTCATAGCACTTCTTCCAGGCTTTCTCATTTGCATATGCCAATTTCCGGGCAGCCTTGCTTGACTTTAGCATCAATTTGGACATATTGCGGAATTCACTGAGAGCCTCCCTGATGGATGCCGTGACCTTTGAGGGTTCAGGGTGGCTTTCCAAATCGCTTAGAGAGGGTTCGGAGGCAACAGACTGCTTGCTTTTCTTGTTCGAAACTCCTCCTCCTTTAATCTGTGACACTTTGTTCTCAACAGATTCATTAGACAAATCAACCTTAAAATATTCAAATATACATGTAAGAAACATGCCATAAGGAAGATTAGCCTTTTTTGTGCTTCTTACTGCTTCCCACATGTGTCGTGTCATAATATAAGCAAAAGAAATTGGAGTGGAAGTAATAAGAGCAAAGAGGATGATAGAGTCAGAAACTGTTACTCTATGATGAGAACCACTTTGAGGAGTGATGATATGAGTGATGATACGGTGTAACAGAGAGTTCTCTGGGCCGAGGGATTTGTGAGTTGGGATTAATCCATCAAGCCCGGACAGGTTGGCACAGATGTGTTGCATGACAGTTTGTTGAGTAACTCCCACTTGATCATCCCATTTATCAACCATATAAACCTTTGGTCCCTCATCTTCATACCCAAGATCAGCACCAATGGTTTGAGGGGTGAGGGTTATGTAAACACGCTTGACGTAAGAGTGGATTGACCCACCAATCAAACGCATGTTTGCATAAAATTCCCGGACCAGCCCAGGGTATACCAATTTCTGAATGTGAGTCAGAGGAGTCCATTTCAGAGCATCAAACAGAGACGAAAAGTTCATTCCTTTGGTGGCAAGATTTGGAAGGTTCACCAAGTAAGAGGGGCAGAGATTGCGCTGCAGAAGAACGTCTTTGTGAAATTCATAGAAGGCACATGAGTGGAAGCGAGAAGGATCAAAATGTGAATGAGTTTTGTGGAATTTGTTTTTGAACTCTAGAGATTCCAGATTGGGGGGTTCGCTTGTGTCATGCAGAGCAAAGGTTTTCTGTTTCTTGTGAGAGCTTTTTGCATGAGGGGTAGATCTTTTTGGTGGTGATGGAGGTGGAGTAGTCTGTGATTCTTCTTCATCTTCTTCAACATTTGGTTGCTTGTTCTTCCCCGTCTTGCCTCTCCCTGAGGTTTTCTGAGCAATAACCTTTCGGCGCATGGTTTCGGTTTTCTTGGAGGGAGGTGACTGAGTAGAGGATGAGGTAGAATGGAGATGGATATGTGTATGGGTTGGAGGTGATGAGAAAGGTGGGTTTTTTGGAATGGGGGTTCGGCTACTTCGCCTAACAGCGGTTTTCTTTTTCATGGTGGATGAATGATGGGTTGAATATGAAGGGGTGAGGACCGAATGAGAGGAGGACGAAAGGAGGTTAGAGGTGCAATAAATGAGGATTGGAGAGAGATGATGGGAGGTTAATGACCATAATGGCACGGTTATTATCCAAATGGGAGTTTCAAAAAGTGATAAAGAGGGAGTTTTTCCTTGAATCAAGGGATTTAGTTGGAAGGAAAAGATATGATTTGACAACATGTATCTTCCAACTAGATTTGAAAAGACAATCTAAAAGATTTTGTGATTTTATTTTTCAAGGAAGGAATAACTAACTAAACTGCCATGGTGGGGTCAGAATTTATTAGGTGGGGCCCAGGAGAATTTAAATCTGTGTTGCCTCCCCCTGAACAGAGCTCCTCCATCAAGCTTGCGTTTTTATCTCGTCCAAACAGAATCTGTCTTCACAGAGTGGTTTTGTAAAAATATCAGCAATTTGGTCTTCAGATTTTACAAATTGAATATCAATAGTTCCCTTTTGCACATGTTCTCTTATGAAATGATATTTAATTTCAATGTGCTTTGTTCTAGAGTGCAGAACAGGATTTTTTGAGATGTTTATAGCACTCATATTGTCACAAAATAAGGGTATACTATTGATTTTTAATTTGTAATCTTCTAATTGTGTTTTTAACCAAATTAGTTGAGTGCAACATGCAGATGCGGAAATGTATTCCGCTTCAGCTGTGGATAAAGCCACTGTGGCTTGTTTCTTGCTTGACCACATATTGAGTGAGCTTCCAAGGAAGCAACACATGCCGGACGTGCTTCTTCTATCCACTCTATCTCCCGCATAATCTGCATCACAAAACCCTACTGCACAAAATTCATCAGATTTAGGATACCACAAGCCATAATCACAAGTTCCCTTAATGTATCTAATGATGCGTTTAACAGCCGTAAGATGGGATTCTTTTGGGTGAGATTGAAATCTTGAACATACACCCACACTTTGAACAATATCCGGTCTAGAGGAGGTAAGGTACATGAGTGAACCTATCATTCCCCTATACCTTGTTTCATCCACATCTTGACCATCATCATCCTTTTCAAGTTTTGTGTTGGGATGCATTGGTGTACCCATTGCTTTGGAATTTTCTAGGCCAAACTTTTTGATAAGTTCTTTTTTAGTGTATTCTGTTATATTCTTTAAAAATCCTTGATCAGAAATATAATTTATACACCCTAAAAATCTTTGTAACTGTTTTCTATCTTCTATTTTATTAGGAAATAAATTTATCTTTTCTAAAACATTTGGTTGAAGTTTTATCTTTCCTTGAGTGGATAGAATTAATCCAAGAAACTCTATTTCTTGTTTTGCTATTCTTGCTTTCTTTTTGCTAAGAACTAATCATTTTTCTTTACATCTTTCTAAAACTATTAGTAATTTTTGAAGATGATCTTCTTTATCCTGTTTTGTAAAAATTAGTATATCATCAATGTATACTAAAACAAATTTATTTAATTCTTTTAGATTTTCTTCCATAAATCTTTGATAAATACCTGGGGCTTGTTTTAATCCGAATGGTAATACATTCCATTCATAGAGCAACACACTTGTTGATTCTTTTGTTGGGCAAGTAAAAGCAGTTAATTTCTTTATTTCTTCGTCTAAACGAAGTTGCCAATATCCTGATTTTGCATCAAGAGATGAAAACCAAGTTGCTCCTTTGATCTTTTCTAAAATAGAATCTTTTCTTGGAAGTTTATGAGCATCACCAATGGTTGCTTCATTCATTTTCTTATAATTAATTATCATTCTTCGTTTTTCCCTTTTAATTTCATTATTGTTTTCGACATAAAAGGCTGGAGCCGCATGAGGACTTTTACTTATTCTTATAATTCCTTTTTCTAAAAGATCTTTACATTCTAATGAGAACCCTTCTCGATCTCTTGCAGAATAAGGAATTTTATTTGGAACATTTATCTCTTTTGTAGGATCTTTTAATTTAATACTTACTAATTCTTTATTTGTATTTTTAATATCTAAAGGATTTTCAGCACAAATTTTATCTAAAAGTTCTTCTATCTTTATTTCAAGATTATTTTTTGGAATATTTATCTGAAAGTATAAATTTAAATAACATATTTCTAAAATAGAAAATATTTTAAATTTTAAGATCTTATCTATAGTAGTAGTTGGTATTTTTATACGTTTTGATTTTTGATTTATTGAAGAATCGTGTGGAGCTTTTAAAACTATATATGTTAATTCTTGAATGAATGGATGATATAGCTTTAAAAAGTTATTTCCTATGATAAAATCCATTCCAGAATCTAACATATATATAGATGGAACAATGAACCTATAATTTTGAATAAAAATTTCAGCCATCTCTGCTTTTTGGTCAATTTTATGTATTGATTTTTAGCTATTCTAACTCTTAATGGTTTCTTTAATTTTTTTCCAATCAAGTTTTATATTTGTACTAGCAAAGCATTGTGTTGCTCCAGTATCTATGAAAGCATTTATAAACTTTTCTGTTATTTTTATAGTAATAAATGTGGCATTATTACTCAGTCTCTGAGTCTGTTTCTGAGACATATTCAAAAATATAGTCTAAGTTATCATCGGATTCTTCTAATGGTTCCATGAAACAAGACTTAGCAATTTCTATTTGTTTGGTAAGATCCTTTTTATCCTTCTTTTTTGGACATTCATTTGCATAGTGTCTTTCTTCTTGGCAATACCAACACTTACAATTTTCTTTTTTATTTGGGTAATAGTCATTTTTTTGTCTTTTATTTTTATTGTTATCTCTTTTTCTAAAATACCTCTTTTTTCTTCAGTTTGGATAGTATTTTCTTTTTCTAAATTGATATTTTCTTTTTCTTTGAAAATTTTTATTAAGACCATATTTTTGAGGTATCTCTTCATTATCCTGACAGCAAATTCTAATTATATTTGCAAATCTTTTTTGAGTCACTTCTTGCATACAACGTTCTTTTATTTCCTCTCTTATTGCAGAGGTTGCTCCACCAAAATTATTTTCAATTGTCCCTCTATTTATTTCTCTTATAAATCTTCCCATTATAAATTCATTAGCAGGATATGAAAGTTTTGTTATATACATACTAAGATAATGATTTTTATCTTCTTCTTTTAATTTGTAATAATGTATTCTATATTCACATATATATGACTCCACATTACATAAATCATATATCTGAATATTAGCTAAATGATTTTTTGCTTCTTGATATTCTTTATTATAGACTTCTTGTCTATGATCTATAATATTTTTTCTAAAAAATTCTTTATATAGAATCATCATTATATGTAATATCTTATCATAAGCTGTTGTTTTTGTTGCTAATTCTTCTATTATTTGGTTTTCTATTGATGTCATATAATCTCTTATAGTTCCTTTAGTATGAAACCCTATGTAATTCCAAATATCTCTTCCAGACAATTCACTAAGTTTTGGATTAGTAAAGGCTTCTAATAAGAAGGAATTTAACCAGTTTTCAAAAAAAAAAATTTCATTCTTTTTACAGTCTAAATCGAGCATTCTTTCTCCTTCCATTTCCTGGATTTTAGGAACATATTTTGATGGTATTTTTGTATATTTTGAATCTTTATTTATAAACTCCTTTTTAAAAGCATAATTATCAAAACCTGTTTCCCATTTAAATTGAGATTGATTATCCTTAGATGTTCCAGCTTTATTTTTTACTTGTATTGGAATTGCTGGTTCTTCGTCACTTGAATAATCTAGGATGTGTTCTTTATTTTCTATGTTTTCAGAATTTACTAATTCTTCTTCTATTTGAAATTTCTGTTCCATAATATTATTTTCTTGAGCCATTTTTAATTGTTTAAAAAGCATTGTAACTTCTTCTAATTTGTCTTCAATATTCATAATTTCAATGGTGGTTTTACTTTTAAATCTGTTATGTTGATTATATTTTGAAATTTTTCGTCTTTGGGATTCTCTTTTTCCTTATTTCTTTGAAATTTTATGGATACTAATATTTCTTCAAGCATATCTACTATAGAATTTAATTGTGGGTTAAAAGTATGATAAAGATGTGGGGAATCATTTCCATGGTAACATTTTTTAGAAATTTCGTGTGAAAAATAAGTTTTTTCAGGTTTTTGAAGTCCTTCAATAAAACTTATAGTAAAATAGAGATTTTGAGAAAAATCATTTTGTATTGATTTTAAGAATTCGATGTCATTACAGTTAACATTAGTTAAAATCATTAATTTTTGATCTATTAATTTTGATAATTTAATTATTTCTTCTTTTAAATCTTCTAATTTACTTTTTTCCATTAGGTGACGCTTTTCTTTGTAAAGAATTACGATTTTAAGTGAAAAGTGTGGCTTTAGAATGTGTGGATCAAAACTTGCCACGTAGGCATCTTTATCGTAAAGTTATTTTTGGAAACTTTATGTAAGTGGTGCCCAACTTGAATATATATGTTCACTTCACCGCTAGCTAGAATCATCCTCATCAATAATATCTTCTATATAAGTGTCTTGCTCAAACTTAGCTTCATTGTAACACACATCATCACCACCTTCACCTACTTACAATCTAATTAATTACCTTAGCTTTCAATTTGCAATTGTTTGACAAAAAAAAAATTTACTTAGCTCTCACAAATTTCATCAACAATGAAGGTGAGAATTATTAGACTCTTGGCTGGTTAATATAATAAAGGTCAAGTATATTTTTTTGTCTTGAAATTTGTTAAAAATTTTAAAAATATTTTTAAATTTTATTTTGTCCCAAAATTTGTTAAAAGTTTTTGTTTCTCATTGCTTAACTTGCCAACAGGTTAAAACTGAACATTAAAAATCTGCTGAGTTATTGTAAAAAATTGAGATATTTGAATAGAAGTGGGAAAAGATTACAATAAATTTAGTAATAAGTTTACCTCGTAATTTTAAAGGTTTTGATTCAAGTTAGGTAATTGTGGATAGAATGACGAACTCAACCCACTTTCTTCCAGTGAAAACAACTTTTAGTGCAGCTCGATATACTCAATTTTATGTTGATGAGATAGTTAAATTATATGGAATCCCAGTGTCCATTATTTCAGATCGCCGACCTCAGTTCACCTCTCAATTTTGGAAATCTTTTCAGAAAGCATTAGGAACTCGTCTGGATCTTAGCACAGCTTTTCACCCTCAAACCGATGGACAATCGAAAAGGACGATTCAAACATTGGAAGAGATGTTAAGATGTTGTGTTCTAGATTTTGGTAGAAATTGGGACAGCTATCTACCTTTGATCGAGTTCTCTTATAATAATAGTTATCAAGCCAGCATTCAAGTGACACCTTTTGAGGCTCTTTATGGGAGAAGATGCAGGTCACCTATTGGGTAGTTTGAGGTTGGTGAGATTAAACTTTTGGGGCCAAATTTGGTACAAGATGCAGTTGAGAAGGTTCGCGTAATAAGAGAACGTTTATTAGCAGCTCAGAGTAGGTAGAAGGCTTATGTTGATAACAGAAGGCGTAACTTAGAGTTTTCAGTGGGTGATCAGGTATTTCTTAGAGTGTCGCCTATGAAAGGAGTGATGAGGTTTGAAAAAAGAAGCAAGCTTAGTCCTCGCTACATTGGTCCATTTGAGATATTGGACAGAATAGGTGCAGTTGCTTAATGCTTGGCATTGCCGCCTAAGTTGTCTATGATTCATCCAATCTTTCACGTATCAATGTTGCGCAAATACCTTCCTGACCCATCTCATGTGCTCGCACCACAAGCCATAGAGCTAAAGGAGGATTTATCTTTTGAAGAGGAACCAGTGGCTATAGTTGATCGCCAAGTAAAGAAACTATATTCTAAAGAAATAGCATCTGTGAAAGTTGTTTGGAAGAATTATTCGGTAGAACAAGCAACTTGGGAAGTGGAAAATGCCATGCGTGATAAATATCCGTATTTGTTTGAGTCTGAAGGTAACTATCACACTTATCACCATATGTGAGTTCGAAATTTGGAGACCGAATTTCTTAAGGGAGAGAGAATGTTATAACCGAAAAAAAAAAGGAGGGACTTAGTGAGTCACGTGACTCACCCCCCTCCCCAACCCCAGTTATTTCTTTCTTCCGAAATCCTTCATTCTCTTCTCAATTTCATTTCTTCTCTCTTCCTCTTCTCTCATTCTTTTTCATCCTTTCCATCTTCTCATCTCTTCTTCTTGCAATCACACATTATCATCATTAAACCCACTTTTTTCATTTTACTTCCTTCCCCTTCTCTACTCTATTTTATGCATTCAAATTTCATTTATCACAACTCTAAAATCATGGAGTTTCAACTTAATGAGTGAGAAAGGTATTCAAATTTTGAGTTTCGGTTATTATTAAGACTTTAAGGTAACTCTTTGACTCAATAATTAGTTATATCTCAAATTTTTATCATTCCTATACTTGTGGGTATAGCAAAATCCGAAATTAGGGTTATTAAGTTAGAAAATTTGAGACTTTTGTCAAAGTGAGTAAGATTATGTTAATTGACAATATTAGTAGCTCACAAATATCATTATTGTCATATTTTTAGAATTGTAGAGTTATTGGACATCATTTGGTAGCTCGTTAACGTGCTCAGAGTTGCTTCCGGTTCTTTGGAATCAAGTTGTGAGTGGATATTATGTCTATAATTATTTTTAAGTGTATTATTATCAATATGTAAATTGAATCATTATTTTTAGAATTTAAAAATATTTGATTATTGTGATTTTTGAATTTTTGGAATAAATATTGATTTGTGAAATTTTTAATTTTATAAAAATATACACGAGACGATATTTATATATTTTGTAAAGCATACATGTTTTTTTATTTGACTTTATTGAATTTTAATTAAATTTTAATATGAATTCTTATATATATTTGATTTACTATGGAATTTAGAAATATGTTATAAGCATTAGAGATTTTTATAAGTAATTTAGTTTGGATTTGTTTGGAAGACTCTGACTAGAAAACCGTAATTAATGGCGATTATGATGTTAACTTAAATGCATCTGCCTCAGACCTCAGCTAGCAGGGGCGTTGGTAGCCTAATGTGTAGGCCACACGTTGGATTTGTTATACCGTACGGGCACACTAGAGGAAAAGGCTACCCTTAGAGGTAGAATCGCCCTAAGTGTGTAATATTCGATTTGATTTGACTTTTGGAATGAGAATTCCTATTTCAGTTCATTCCGCTTAATTATTTATCTATTTATTTGTATAATTAATTAATATAAATTCCTCATCTTTAGAAAGAAATATAATTTTCATGGTAAAACTTGTATTGTCTCGTGTGAGTTATAGATGTAATGTTTGCTCACTGAGTTACAAAACTCACCCTATTATATTCTCATATTTTTCTGATATAGGAGTCATTTCAGGTTCCATTCCACCAGCCCCTCAGTAGATTTTAGTCATTTCGGTGAGTCCTTCTTCTTTCCAAGGGTTAAGTAATTATGTAATGGAACATTTGCTCAAAATCTAGATTATGTCAATGGTCCATATGTCACAGGCAGGATTCTTATGTGGGTTATGTTATTTTGAATCCCGAACTGTTTAGATAGTAATTATGATTTGGTTATGTAAGTCTTATAGATTTAACTATGTACTTTAGTTATCAACTTAATATATATGATGCGTATTTTGACATGTTTGGTTGTGGATATGATTGGACTATGTTGTTATTGTCTTTGGAAATGAATGTTTATTGTTGATACAGGAAGGTAATATTTATGTTAGTAAAATTCTAGGAATAGAAGAGATTCTGTCCGTTTTTCTAAAAATTTAGTCGTTTGGCTTGTTGAGGGACTTGTCCTTTGAGTGCCACTCATGGTTTGATTTGGGCCATGACAATTATATTAACAAATAAGTTAGTAAATAATTAAATAATTAATTCTAAAATTATTTTTTATAATTATAAAAATATAACTTACATGAATATATACACATTAGAGGTGATATTTAAATTCATAATAATGATAACAAATGTTAAAGAATATTAGAATCTCACAGGGTGGTGATAGAAAAAATGAATTATAACTCAACAATATAAATCATTGCATGTTATAAGATGCTTAAAATAAGGAAATGAAAATTAAAATTACTAGGAAAGATATTTAAAAAATTAATTCATATTTAAAAAATTATTAGAAGTAGTAATTGCTAGCTTAAAAAGCTAACGTTTGAACTAATTCAAGTAGTTCTTCAATGTTATTTTATTTTATTTTAATATTTTTATATTAGTTTTATCCAATAAAAATATAATTTATTTGTACTTATTAAAATAATTGATAATATAGATATAAAAAACTTTAATTTTGGAATAAAAATTAATAAAGATATAATTATGTTATGTGCATGCAAAAAAAAAGTTACTCGCATAAAATACCTATTAAAATACAAAATAAATATTGAGAACGAAACAACATAAGTATTTATACGAAAATATATAGTGGTTGGATTTTTAATTTTTTATGTATATATAATATTTTTAATAAAAAAATATTAGGCATTGTATAAATAAAATAATTACATGTTTTAAAATTTTCATAGATTTATTACAATGTATATTTTTATGTGATTAAATTTTTATTATTTAAAAAAATAATTTTCTATTTATATTCATAATTATTTTATATATTTATTAATCACTGTTGCACAGTTCTCGCTAGTTAATAATAGTGTTGGAAAACATTTTGGCTTGTTTCATCATAAATTTCCAAATTTAAGAAAGTGTATGTTTTGCTCCTTTTGTATCCGTGTCTCTCAGAACAAACAGTTCATTGTCCAATGAAAAAAGAAATGAAAAATACACCAGTGTCACTAAAAAACTTGTATAGTACATGATATGCTTCTATAAATAGTTAAATACACTACAGTATAATTACATTACAGTACTGGTAAAACTCTTTGGTAACCACCCTATTTTGGTGAAAATGAACCTGAAAAATGCTAAGACTCTCCAGAGAATTGTTCTCCAAGTCATTACCACTATGCTTCAATATTAGCTTAGCATTCGGTTCTTCAAATCATCCCTTTCAACTGTCAAACACTTCTTTTTATCTATTAGGCTCTTGGGACTTCTTGTTTACCACTATCTATTCTTTCTGGAAAACTAGTATGACAAAGGCTGGATTTTCATTGAAACCTATGACTTCTGTATTTGATTCAGCTTGAATAACAGAAGCTTGTTTGCTCCTTCAAAGACTAATATCTTCAGAACCTAGAGGCTTTAAGGGATCATTGACTTGTTCTTGGAAAATGATTTTTTTCACCCAGTTGATCTCCGTTGTCTTTTCCATCTGATGCAGTAGAGATATTTGATTCCTGAGAAGAGAAAATGGGATGATAAGATAAAAGATTAATAATTTCAAATGTCTTGTTTGCTAAAAAGTTCAAATTCTAAGTATCTTTTAAATTTCTATATTGTGGATCCTTTATAATGATCCAATGAAAATTTCCACTCTTATATACTTCTACCAAACAACACAATTCCAAAATCAATGGAAGTCTACAAGCAGAAGTTACTTTACAATTTAAGATAATCAAGTTACTTTGATTAAAATGGTCAGTTTAAAAATCATACTTAGCAATTCAAGGGTATTTACCGAATTTGAGTTCTCCATCTCATAGATTCTTTCAATCCCATGGCTCTCTAGTAAATATTTGTCCCTTGTCGTAACAATGACTCTAGTTCCACGGCCAAACCAATCAGGTTTTCCAGCAAGAGCTTGTAATTGCTCTGGTTTGTCAACATCATCTAGAATCAAAAGGATCCTCTTTTGTTGGAGCCAGTGCTTTATTGTTGAAATTCCTTGATCAAAACTTGTTGATTTGAGATTCTTCCTTTCGAATACATTAGAAAGAAGCATATTTTGAAGATACACTAAGCCATGCTTATATGAATTTTCTCTCACATTTTCAAGAAAACATATACTTTCAAAACCGTTAGCAATCAAATTATAAATTGCATGAGCTATTGTTGTTTTGCCTGATCCACCATTTCCATGAATCCCTACCATGTGGACTCCATCATAGCCATCAGAGAATATAAGCGATTTTACTTCTGAAACTTGAGACTCTAGTCCAATTGGATAGTCAGCAACGTGTAAAGCAACTCGTTTAATCTCCCTTGACACCACTTCAACAATCTTCCCAATTAACTCGTGTTCATATTTTTTCCTGCTCAATATACAAGACAACAGTGAAATTTTATTCTTGGACTAATAAAATAACAGTGAAACAAGACATGGAAAGGTACCCATCGAAAACAAAGCCAGTAAAATTAGCTGCTCGATGCAAAGCCCGCTTCCATTTTTCGACTTTCGACAGGTCGTCCTTGAACTTCTCCTCATGTTTAGCTATTGCTGCCCCAAAACTACCTGTCTGTCGTCGGACGTCACTATGATATACATCATAGAAAACGGGCAAAATGAACTGGCCATCAGACTCTTGGCACTCTAAGATCTTGACAAGTTCATCTAAGCAGTAAGTAGAATCAGCATAGTTCTCAGAGAACACAATGATGGCAATCCTGGAGCCTTGAATTGCCTGAATAAGTGTTCTTGATATATCATTCCCTCTGTGAAGGCCTACATCATCCATGAAGGTGTGGATTTTGTTGTCGCGGAGAGCTTTGAAGAGACTGCCAGTGAAACAATAGCGAGTATCACAGCCTCTGAAGCTGAGAAACACATGGTATTGGTATTGCCTTGGGAAAGAAAACGATGACAACGCTTTCACATGAGACTCTGCTCTGACTGGATAATCAGCAACAACAGGTACGCTGTCCTCTTTAATGATCGCCAACACCTGTTTAGCGATCCTCTCAATAAATTCGTATTCAAATTCATCCCTGCACAGTATAAGAGCGCCTCGTCTTTCAATCATGCCAATGCACAAAAGGCCTGTTATATAATTGAAACTTTATGTAAAGTTGATAATCGAAAGCCGTGAGATAAAAATTTAGTCAAATCATTTAAATTATTTAACGGCTCTTAAGTATCACCTTCACGTGAAGATGACTGTTTGAGTTTTCACCTAAATTGATTCATACCCTTTGTAATGCAAGCCGGAGAAGTTGGCTGCGTCACGCAGAGCGGCTCTCCAAATTGGCGCTTTATCCTTGAACCGCTCCTCGTGCACCGCCATTGCTTTCTCATAACTACCTCTCTGATGCCGCACGTCGCCGGGATCCACCAAATAGAAAATCGGCAAAATAAACTGGCCACAGCGTTGAGAGCACTCCAAGAGCTTGACAAGTTCCCTCAACAAGAAATCGGTGTCAGCATAATGCTCCGAGAACACAATAATGGCAATCCTGGAGCTTTCAATTGCTCTAGCAAATGTTTGTTGGATTTTATTGCCACTGATAAGATCCTCAAGATCCATGAAGGTACGGATTCCCTTCTCACAAAATGCTTTGTGGAGATAGCCAGTGAAACCGTAGCGAGTTTCAGGGCCTCTGAAGCTGAGGAACACATCGAATTCCCACTCGCTGTCCCTGAAGGAAGGAAAAGAAGAAGAGTGGAAAGCTTGCGGAGTAGCCATGGAAGCTAGCTAGCTGTTAGTGTGAGAACCATGGTCGATCATACAAATATTTAAAAAAGAAGACCATGGTCGATCATTACAAGAGAAATGATTTAAAACAGAATTAAATAAGTATTTATGGAAACTACTTTCACATTTCCCATTAACCATGGGTCAATCCTCACCTCATGTCTATCAAAATTCGAAAATATTTGATAAAAAAAAAAATATTAATAAAAAAACAGACAAATAATTAATAAATATTAAATAAGATAAATTTTAACTATTTTTTTTTGTCTTTAATATTATTGGTCAAATTTAATCATCATGTCGCAATAAAAAAAACTTTACAAATCATTAATTAATGATAATGCTGCTTCTTGGAATTTCTTGGTCCAACTTACCTGGATGACGGCTGTAGAAAGAATGAGTCAATGAGATGGTTTTACAGTTTCTCAGCTACTTCACACTCATCATCAGTCCTCAGTCTCAACTTCGTGGTGTTTTCCAAGTCTCCATGCTGTATTTTTATATTCAAAAGATCAGCAGGAGTTTTGTTAAATGTACCGAGCACAACATGGTGATTTTATACGTTCTGCTCCATGATTCGCTTATTACCTCCAACTATCTGCATGGAGTTTTGTCTTTTCAGGTCATTTTGTTTTCTTAAACAATTAGCTACTATTTAATTGTTAGGTAAACTACTCAAATAAGAATAATGCTACATTTACAAGTCTTTTTGTTAATTAAGTTCAACTAAATTGGTCTAATATCAATAAAAATCATTTTTATCACTCTCATTGGTTTAATCATCCAAATTTTATTGTTTAACTTGATTGAATTTAATTCATAAAAATATTTCTCCTCAAATAATATTCAAAATTTTAAATTGCTAACAAAAATAAGCATATATATATATATATATATATATATATATATATATATATTTAAAAAATATTTTAGAGATTAAATTTTAAAATAATTTTTTATAAATATTATTAAAAAAGAAAAATATTTTTATCTTTTAATTTTGATAATTTTATTTCAAATAAATTTCTTTTAAATGAATGGTCCAAATTTTTTTAAAAAAATAAAAAGTCTAGAAATTAATTTTTTGTTATTATTTTGATATACTTTTTAAATAATTATCTGAACAATTTTACAAAAATTCAAATCAAATATACTAAATATTTGTTAAATGCAAATGTGATTTTTTTTATTAACATCAGGGATAAAGTCCAAAAAAAGAAAAACTAACTAGAAATTATTTTGGAATGAACCGTCCCTACAGCATAAGCAAAGATCTATGCCATTTGAGCTATAACTCATTGGCAAAATTTGGAAAGATATATGATTCGAACCCGCGACCTCTTAATTGAATATGGGGAGTCTATGCCATTTGAGCTATAATTCATTTGAACTGACACAAGTGATTTGACACTTATGAAAACAATAATTTTTATTATTTTTATCATATTTTAAAATTATTCAAAATTTATTTATTATTTTTATCTTTAGATATTATTTTGTCAATAATATAAACTTTTCAATACCATAATTTACCCATAATTGTTACTATTTTATTGTAAAACCTCATGCATATACATACATTACTTAAATTTCTAATCTTTAAATTCTAACCCTAAAGCTTAGTAAGAGAAGTAAAGCTAAATTATACTAACAAATATAGTTAGTATAAAATAATCAACACCGTATTTATTTAAATATTTTAAGAGTTTAATTTTGGTCTTCTATGAACGTAAATTTTATATAATTATTCAATTAAATTAATGTATTTAACTAATTTTTTTAGTGTAAATTTGAAAATTATTAACTTCTAATGATATCATAATTTACTATTGAATGCCTATATAAAATTCTATGCATATAGAAATTAAATTCATATTTGAAATGGAAAAAAAAATAAAATCAAACATGCTAGAATATATTTCCTAGTGCCATTCTATTTGTTCTGTTTACACATAAGACTGGTATATTATAAATCTCTTATTACACCCACTCTTCATGCTTCAAAAGTAGTGATTCCAATGACTTGTTCTGCAAGCAATGACCACTCTGCTTCAATATTAGCCTGTGTTACTTTTGCCCATTCTTTCTCAGCTTTCAACCTTGGCACTTGGTTCCTCAAACCATCCCTTTCACTTCTCAGCATCTTTGCATTCTCAAATACTTCTCTCTTTCTCTTAGCAGCTATGTCACTCTCTGCTGATAAATCTGCAATCTCGGTTTTTATGGCATTGATTTGCACTTCAAGCTCCCTCTTCTTTTCCTCCAAAGATTCCAACTGATCCCGCAGAGTATCTTCGACCATCTTAACTCCCTTGTATTCTTCCTTGTTCCCTTTAAGTTCCTCTTTCACTTTCTCAGCTCTCAATAGTTCTTTGTCTGCTGATTCAAGTTTCACACTCGCAATGTTGTAATCCACACTCCATTGTGCAAAACTTGTTGAAAGCTGTGATAACAATGACTTTGTTATCAGAGAAACTCCTTCTTCTGGAGGCAAAGTGAGGAGATACTTTAGCTTATCTTTCAACAATCCAGAACGCCCAGGGTGTAACAAAAGAGAGAACTTTTTCGTGACCAAGTCTCGCAGAAACTGCAATTCTTTCTTTGTTTCTTCGCTAGGCCTTGTTATCACAGATACAATGTTGGCTTGGTTTCCATAGGGATAAGACTCAGAATCTGTCTCTGCTTCAAGGGAGGCATAAAATGCTTCCATGTTGTCCTCATTAACAGAAGATTCAACAATACTTGTGTATGCTTCTGCATTAGGCACTGATTGTTGACCATTATCGATTCTTGCTGGAAAATGAGTATGAGTATGACAAATGTCTACTTGGTTTTCATTTATATGATCAATAGCTTCTGCATTCGCTTCAACTAGGATAATTGATTTTTGTTTGCTCTTGTGGAGACCAATATTTTCAGAAACATGAGGATTTGATGAACTGTTGATTTCTTTACCAGAATTGATTTTATCTCCCACTTGTGTTTCATTGTTTATTCTTCTTGATGCAGTCATACTTGACTCCTGAAATCATGAAAAGAATAATAGTAAGAATAAAAGAATTTTCCCATATAGCAGAACTAAGAAAACTGTATTTTAATTATTTTAGGCTTACTGGGGCAATTCCATCCTTGTTAAATTTTCCTTTCTTATGATGCTTTAGCTCTTCCTCATTGATACTAACAAAGGCTTCTTGTGTTCCTCTTGAAGGATCCATAAGTATTTTGTGGGAATTGGCATCTACAAGATCAACAAAGAAAATGCAATTAGATTAGTAACAATACTTACTCCAATATCATGATATTTTTCAATGTTGTATGGATCTTATTTACCATACCTGTTTCTTTCTCATGATTTGAGATTTTGCATATTTCTGGGATTTGAAGATTGATGGAAGCTGAATGTTGCTCCTCTTCAACTTCCATGTACTGGTTGTCAGTCTCACTGTCTAGTTCCAACTCCTCATCATAATCAGACAAATCATCACCTGTTCTTTTTCCGGAATGAAGATTTCCCAAGAGCTCAGCTATATTCTTGGGAAAGAATTTAGCTAATACTGTAGGGAAAACAACATCTTGGCTTGTTTCATCATAAATATCCAAATCATCATTTATGTTATCATAGGCACTATTTGAGCCATGTAGATCAGGACTAATAAAGGAGACATCATGGATGTTCATTCTTTCCTTGTAAAGATGGATTCCACAGCCTTTAACAATTACATCTTTTGGCTCATTCATGACTGAACATGAAATCTTCACATGATTCCAGTCAGACTTTATTTGTTCCCTGATGTTGTGTCGTTCGCTTTCTGTGAGGTAAATTTGCAGATCAAACAACCATACATGATCCACTGGCCATCCTCTTTTTTCTTGAAATACTAGGAGGTCATTGATGAACAAGTGGAATTCGCACATATGATCGGTTCTCTGTTCGTCTTGGCCTCCTAACAGAAAAAATAGAGCAATGTTGGGGAACTTTCTACGAACCCAGAAATCTGCAGACCCTCCTTTGCAGCAATGGTCAAACCATTTTGGAATTTGTCTCCTTAGCACAACAATGTCTAAGTACTCAACTTCATGAAATGCCTGTTACAGGTTAACAAAATTGATCATTCTTAGCAGCTAAAACAAACATGCCAATGATAAAGTTCAAGAAAGAGAAAGGACAAAGGAGAAATATGAACCTGACTCAATATTACATCTGATGACCGCGAAGTCAATGACATGCAATTCCTTGCATTTATGTATTGTAAGTCTGGTGGAAGCACTGAAATATCTCTAAGCTGATTGCAGTTATCAACATGTAGCAGCAAGAGGCTTGAAAGATCTTCAATACAATCAGGAATTGTTGTGAAGCTATTATTTGATAGGATCAACCATTTCAATTGGAGAAAACAGCTGAGAATTAACTCAAGATCCTCATCTGATAGATCACAACTTTTGAGAGTTAGTCTACTTAACTTTGGGAGCGAATCAATTCTGTCCTTTAATAACTTCCACAAGAGTTTTGGAAGTTGAGGACATTCTTCCACATTCAGCTCTTCAATATTTTGAAACATGGTAGGATTGCTAGGTAGAACCTCAAAACTTTTGCAGGATCTCAAAATTAACTCTTCAATACTACTAAAGTTTTCAACTGAGTTTGGAAAGTCTTTTATGGCAGTCCCTCCTATATCAATATTTTTCATACTTCCCACTTTTTCCAAAACATTTGGGAAACTCTGAATGCTAGAACATTCCCTAAGGTTAAGGTATTCAAGAGATTTTGACCTCAGGCCACTCGGAAATCCCTCGAGTTTGGGACATCGTTCGGTGCTCAGTGTGACTAGTTTGTTGAGATGTCCAACAGAATCATGAATCTCAACCAAGTTTGGACAATCATTAGCAAGAATTCTTGTTAAATTTGGTGTTCCAGACACATCAGGTAATGTAGTTAGAGAGTCACAACCACTGAAGTTCATATATGTCAAATGGTCAAATTTCTGCATGATGCTCTCCCCGGTTCACAATAGCTATTGTCTTAACCTTTCTTATACATTCATAAACCAATATATCCAAACGTGATTTACATCTAAATACATTGATTTGTGAATGTACCAAAAAGGTTTAAAACAACAGTTATTGTGAACCGGATGTAGTAAATAGGAAGAAATAGTTAGTTCACAGAATATATGTATATGACATAAAGGATAGAAATAAGAATGATCATGAACATGCCTTGAATGGCTCATCCATTGTGAGAATACTATGGGGCAAGTTGAGTACAACAAGTGTCTCTGGATGAAAATCAGCTGGCAAAGAAGGTAAAGGATATTCATCCCAATCAAGCAATCTCAAATTATTTGGCAGATGATTGGGGGCTCCAGAAACTTGTGCATTCCGAACTATGAGAATCCTAAGTCTTTTCATATTCTCAAAGGTGTTGGAATTTAATGGAACCTTTTGTTTTAGGTTGGTCATGTCCAGCATTATGCCTTCAATTGCATCAGTTCCCTTTGTAATTACAAGCACCATTAATGAAATATCACATATACTGTCTAATGAGTATTTCTAGAAAAAGAAAAGAAAGTATTGCTTTGAAAGTAAATAAAGCTATGCACTTACTGTGTTTTTTGTCAGGACCTCAAGAACATCATCACAGTGCCATAGTCTTCTACGTTTCCCCGGATCGAATGGCGAATCCTTTCTAGCAATGTCTCTTCCAAGGTCTTGTATAAGATCATGCATCTTAATTGTGTTGGCATCACTAATAGTTACTAGAGATTTGTCAATAAGTACTCCAATGCCATATTCTGGAAAGAAACGTGAGGCCACTAGTGTCTTTTCCACATCCTGTCTAAAGTTTCCCTTGAAGAAACATGCAATGTCAAGGAAAATTTCCTTCTCATTATCATCCAAATTATCATAGCTTACTCTGAGCACATCTAAGATCTCTCTGCTTGGAATTCTTTCATATTTCTTCAATGCACTTTCCCATTCTTCAATTGTTTTGCCAAACAGATCAGAACCAATCACATTCAAAGCCAGTGGAAGGCCTTTGGCATATTGAACCATGCGGTTCGCAATGTTGACATAATTTTCCTTTGGTTGCTTTCTTCTAAAAGCATTTAAACTAAATAGCTCAAGAGATTCATGATCATTCAACTGTTTCATTTCATATATGTTTCCATTTTCAACCCCATGAGCAGTTAGCAAATGTTTGTCCCTTGTTGTTATGATGATCCTACTTCCGGAACCAAACCAATCATGGCTGCCAGCCAATGACCTCAGTTGTCGCAGGTTGTCGACGTCATCAAGAATCAGAAGAACCTTCTTGGTGCAAAGCCTTCTCTTTATTATGGGAATTCCTCTGTTCACATCACCCAACTTGATGTTTTCTCCAAGAAAATTATGGAGAAGAGTCTCTTGTAGTTGGACCAAACCATGTTTCACTGTATTTTCTCTCACATCAGCAAGAAAGCTTGACCCTTCAAACCTGCTAGAAATTGAGTTGTACACAGCTCTAGCAATGGTTGTTTTGCCAATTCCACCAATACCATAGATTCCAACCATTTTGATATCATTAGAATTTGGTGCTAGGAGCCTCAACACTTTTGACACTCTATAGTTTAATCCAACTGGGTGATCAGCAATGTGTAAGGAGGTAATGTTTAGTATGCTTGATATTTTCTCAGTAATCTCTTGAATAAACTTATACTCATACCTGTGACAATAATGATAAAAATCCATCTCCTTTAAAATTGAATTCATTGGGTTGCTCAGGTTTGCAAAGTGAGAAAGTTAGAGAAAACTAATCATTCTTAGTATTTAATGAGATGCACTTATGCTCAATGAAAGTTATCAATTATTTGCAAGTGATTAATTTTTAGTACTTTTTCATTTTGCAACCCTACACACTTTAGAGGGGCCAAATTAAAAAAATATATTAAGACTATCCAAAAATAAAATATTATGACTTAAAATGAGAATTTATAAGTGTACAGTGTAGGCATTCTTAAAAGACAGATGCATAAGTATCTTGCATTAATATAGAGTATGAGAAAGAACTGTATCCAAAGAGTATATATAATATAAATAGCCTAACCTGATAATTAGAGTGTAATGTAATTATTAAGACAAGATAACCAATATTTTGTTATCATCAGAATGTTGTAACAACAAGAATTACTCTAATAAATTTGGCTATCTACTTTAATTAAACATTTTGTTCTTATTGATCATATGGACAAATGATATTTCTTTAATCACGTGTAGCACTTTAATTTAAGTATACAATATTCTCTAACAAAAAATACTATTACTACATTTTAACTTGAAATTAACTTCAAGTTAGGTGTAAGGATTACTGGCTAGAGCTCATGATGATAAGCTAGGAGTCAACTTTCAAACAACATGATTATTGGTTTATTCCCTTATTTTGGTGCACTATAATATGAAGCCAACAAAGTGAAGATAATTCTCAGACTTGGTAAAGAACAAATTTAAATCTTACAATGACTTAAATTTAATATATAATCAATCAGACACACTACTGGAAAATGATGATTCAGGTTTGCAACACACAACTGGAGCAAAAATTAATCTAATTTACCAAAACTAATATCAAAATGATCATTAAAATAAACTTGAAAGAAAAGCTTATAAAGCAAGAAATGAGTATACCCATTTTTGAAACTCCATCCTGACAAATTGGCTGCTTCTTTCAATGCAATCCTCCACTTACTTACTGTCTCTTTGCCATGCCTTTCTTCATGCTTTTCCATTGACCTTCCAAAACTCTCCCTTTGATGCCTTACCACAGAAGCATCAACAAAGTAGAAAATTGGAATCACCAACTGTCCCTTCTTTTTCATGCACCCCATGATCTCAACCAACTCATCAAGACACCAACTTGAGGATGCATAGTTTTCTGAGAAAACAACCACAGCAATTCTAGACTCTTCAATTGCTTTGACTAGTGCATATGGAATCCCTTCTCCTTTCTTCAGCCTTATGTCATCTCTGAAAATGTGGATTCCCTTTCTGTCCAAGGCATCGGCAAGGTAGCCGGTGAAGTTGCGACGCGTGTCTTTCCCGTGGAAGCTCACAAAGACATCATATGTCCAACCATGGTTTGAGCAAGAAGTGGAAGAAGAATCTTGATTTGCCATAGATAGCTCCTAAAGCTATTCTTAGCAATTCCTATACATGCTTATTATTATGCTATCACAAAAAAATGTGAAAGAGTTTTAGATGAAACCATATGAAGTGCCATAAGTACCATCAAGCTAGCTAGATTAACTAATTTTTCCAGTTGACTTTGGTTACATAAATTGTTGGCACTTGGCATTATAATGGAACATATAGAAGTCAACGAAATGAGAACCCACTGTTAACATTGATATTGGTGACAAGTTGTCATATATTCATTTGGATTAATTAATTTTAGTTTTCCAAACTGACAAACTAACAATGCGAAGTATAAGTCACCATTAGATACTAACAAATAACTTTTTTTTTTCTTTTTTTTTCCTTTAATGATGATACGGTGTCTAAGCTACTAAATAATTTAACCTGTTATTATAATTATTCTATCCAAAATCTAGAAGGGAAAACCGAGGGAAAAAAATACTGGTGGAAATATTGTAAATCAATTCATAGTTTCGCTTACATAGTGAAGAATAAGTTAAAAATATGAAGGTTCTGCTTCAGGGAATAATAAAAAGTAAATGTTTAATAGATAATGCATGTTATACAATATATATAAATATGAAGGTTCTTATAAATTCCTGTTTTTCACAATCTACTAAAATTTTCTTGCAGTAGTGATCATGAGCATTCGGCAATGGTTTTTTTATTGTTTTTCTTTGTAAAAGTGTGATCACATTCCCATTGGCCACATTTTTCCTCAAATTCATCCAGTTGAAAATCCCTATACTCCTGTGTCCTGTCGAAAATCCAATCCTAGGTTTCGCACCTCTTCAAAGTTCAAAGCTCCATTAGAATGTTCGGGAATAATTATTAGAAATGCGCGCCAAATTCACTGAAGGAACAAAATTAGCACAAAATTACTAGAATAGATAAAATGGAGGAGGATTGGAGGAATATACTATTAAGTTATTTAGATACTAAACTTTTAAAATAACAAATATCCGCATGTCTAGCAACGAATATATAGTTCAGACAGTGCAAATTATTAAAAAATTGTGAATACAAATATTGTGTTCTTTACTTCTTTTAGATATATATTAATTTATGAATACATTAAAAAATGAAAACAACTAAACAAGATATAATGAAAGAAGCATATTTTAAAATGACTAGTTCATTGTAGAAGATGTTGGTAATGAGACAACTATGTAGTCGAAAAATATAAGCCACTTCAAAATACTAAGATATTAATTAAGAAAATAATAATGTCACTCCTTGTCTGATTTTTTTTATTGTATTCTGTATAAATTTATAAAAGAAATATTATCAAAATAAGAGTGATATAACGATATTATCATCTTTTTATTAATTATAATGAATAAAAAAAAAAATACTAAGATACTAAAAATTGTCTAACAATGAAATTGTAATTTATGCAAATATTTAACTGCATATTATCTAATACAATAATAAATAGCTTAAAGCTATACTTTAATGTTGTTAACAATATAAAATATTTTATTTTGAAAGTGTATTAAAAACAATGATATTGTAAAAATATAAAAGCACACGCATTAAAGAAAAAAAAAAAAAGAATACCACAAATGCATTTACCTTTCACTATGCTAGTTCCACTTTGCTGTGTTGAATCCACTGAATTAGATTCCCCAGTAACATTATTATAAGGATTGGTGAATTGGACATCCTTCATGCTATTTTTTCCTTTGAATACATGAATTCCAATTTGCATGTCAATTTCTGTCCATCCCCTTGGAGAATAGACATCAACAAAAATCTTGGCATGATTCCATTCTTTATTTCTCACAAGTGCTTCATTCACACTGTTTTCATTATTCATTTGTTTTTCATGGAGAATGAATATATGATCAGCTTCTGCCTCTTGCACAAACCAATACTTCTTGTTCTCTAGAAGCCACTTATTTACAGTATTGCCATTGATCTCCAATTTGGGGCAAAAATAGAATGCTATTTGGTGTTTACCCAATGCTCCAAGGAAAACACAAAGTGAAATGGCAGGAAACTTATTTCGAAACCAGAAAGAGACTGATGAATTTCCATTTTTACAGGGATGGAACCACTCTGGAATGCAATTCCCTGACCCTGGCACAAAACGCCATATGTTTCTACCCACCTCGCCTAATTCCTGCTGACCATAGTTTTATTAAATGTATCAATTAAAGTTAAAAGATTATGGTACCAAGAACTATTAAATCAAATATGGTTCGAATTCGTTAATAAAAATTTTCTAAAAATATTTTAAAATACGATAAAAATAATAAAAAATATATTTTTTTAAAAGTAAGAAATAACTTTTGTAAGTAAGTATATGAATCTATTTACAAATTTGATAAGGTTGCAGAGATTTTTGGATTAATTAAACTTAATATATATTATAAACACAAAATATAGATAGTATATATAGCACCTAAATAAATGTAATGTAATGTAACTAAATATAATACAAATAAATGACATTTCATTTTTAATCATGTATTTATTCTTACAAATATTTTACTAGGATTTAAAGTTTAGAAGTTTAAATACTTTTTTAACACAATAAATATTCAAAATCTGAAAAAATATCATTTTTCAATACAATATTAGTGGAGACTCACATGTAGTTGTTTTTACGTGAAGGAGTTGATAGCTGAAAATCGTTAAATGATTTAACAAGTTTGATTAAATTGTAATCTAACCATTTTCAACAGTCAATTTCAGGTAAAGATAGCTACATGTGAGTTAATGAAGAGGTATCAATTACTGAAGAGACACAAACCTCATTCAATAGCATGCTTATATATGAGGAAGGCAGGCTCAAGCAATTTGTTGCGGATAAACCTTCTGGTGGAATTCCTTTGATTATCTGAAGATTTTCACAATTATCTACAATGAGTCTCCTGAAATTGTAGTATTCTTTGGTACTTCCAGGAAGAATTGTGAGGTCTAAATCTTCTAAAGATCTACAACATGTCACGGAAAGTGTTTCCAAGTTGGGTGGAAGCCATCTAATCCTCTGAAGATTATGACACTGATCCAAATTCAATTCCTTCAAAAGAGGACACTCCATGATGCAATCAGGAAGGAATGTGAAATTAACACGGAACAAGTCTAATTCTTCCATATACATAGAAAACCAACCAAATAAGTTTGGAAATATTTCATCTGATATAGTACACTGAGATGCATGAAGTGTGCTGTTTGAAGACTCAATCCAACTCAATTTTTCTTCACCTTCATCTTGGTTAGGTGTTCGACAAAACAAGATGTGTCTCAGTTCCGGCAATAAGGTAATGTTGCTCGGTAACTGAAGCATTCCACATTCAAACATTTCCAAGTCTCGAAGCCGAGTAAGATTTTGGATGGAATTTGGCAATTCTTTTATGGGAGTATACTGCAATCTTAGCCGTGTTATCTTTTCCATCTTGTCTAATATCTCTGGAAAATTCTCAAGGCTTGAACACCATGAGAGATCAAGTTCTTCAAGAGATGGCAACAAAAGGGATGGAAAGCTTCTGAGCTTACAACAACCAAAGGCATTAAGTAATCTAAGTTTAATCAAAAACCCAACTGACTCGTCAATTTCAATCAAATTCACACAGTATGAAAATGATAATTCTACTAAATTCTCTGCAGAAAATAGATCAGGTATAGCTTTTATGGCAGTGCAATCTAACTCAAGCTTTGTTAAATTCTCCATCTTTTCTAAGATTTTTGGAAAATTCTCAAGATTTGAGCAGCTGGTGAAGTTGAGTTCTTCAATAGATGGTAACTTAAGGGGTGGGAAGCTCCTAAGCTTGCTGCAACCAAAGGCATTTAATATCTTAAGCTTCCTCAGATTTCCAACCGATTCATCAATTTCAGTCAAACTCTCACAGTTTGAGAATGATAGTTCTTCCAGATTTGGGGTAGAAGATAGACTAGGTATAGCTTTTACACATTCAGCATCATCAAAATTCAAAACTCTCATGTTCACAAACTCCTGGAAAAGTCAATTAAAAGGAATCACATGAATGTTAGTTAATAGAATGAGTCATTCAATATGGCATACTTTTAGAACTTGCCTTGAGAAAATTGAGTGACATTAAGCGATTACTGGGTAACTTGAACAGGACAAGTTCCTTTGGACAAAAATTAGCTGGTAAAGAACGTGAAGAATATCCTGGCCATTCAAATACTCTCAAACTATTGGGAAGGTGATTGGGATCTTGCGAAAAATAGACATTTCGATTTATAAGAGTTTTGAGACTTTTCATATCTTTGAAGCCTTCTCCATCCCATTCCACCACTTGTTCTTTTGAGCTGGAAAGGTCTAGAACTATCATTTCAATTTTATCATGAATGCCCTGTCAACATATATCATTCAAGTCAAGTAAAGAAATCTAGCAAGAGCCAAGATGAGAAATCAATTCAGTTACATAGATCTTACATACCTTGTGTTTAAAAAATTGAACTATAGCTTCATAGGACGACAAGAGATAGCGGTGTCCATGCTTTCCTTCTTGTTCAATTTTCCTACCCATTTCATGTATCTTGTCATGTAATCTCACCTCATTGTCTTCAATCATTATGAGAGATTTCTCCTCCAAAAGTCGAATAGCATATATTGGGCAGAAACCATGATGTGCACGAAGCATATTGTTGACCTCTGTCCTACTGAGTCCTTTAAAGCAACAAGCAATGTCAAGAAACACACTTTGCACTTCTTTCTCCAAACGATCAAAGCTTCTTTTAAGTTTATCATAGATTTCTTTGCCAAGATTTCTTTCATAATGGCCTAATGCAGATTCCCATTCATCTGCATTTATACTACCCAAATCAGAACTTATTAATTCCAAAGCCAATGGATGCTTTGCACAATAAGTCACTGCACGATTTATAACATCATCGAAATGTGGATCAGCTTTCTTCTTCAGTTTCAATTCAAACAATTTACGAGCATCTTCAAATTTTAACCCATTTAACTCATATTTTGTTTCAATCCCATGAAGTCTTAGTACTTGTTGGTCTTGCGTTGTAACTATGACTCTGCTACCAGAACCAAACCAATCTAGCCCTCCAGCAAGTTCTTTCAACTGCTTTTCTTCATCAACGTCATCAAGAATCAAAAGAACCTTCTTTTGGTGTAGCCTATGCTTTATTAGTGGAACACCTTCACTGGGGCCTATCAAACTAATATTCTTTTCTCCAACAATGTCAAAAAGAAGCTTCGCTTGTAGATGTTCCAATCCATGCTTACTTGAATTTTCTCTCACGTTTTCAAGAAAGCATGAACTGTCAAATTGGTCAGCTATATAATTAAAAACTGCTTTAGCGAGAGTTGATTTACCTATTCCCCCAATTCCATGAATTCCTACCATGCAGACTTGGTTATTATTGCATCCAGGTCCTACATCCAAAAGCTTGCATACTTCTTGCACCGGAGACTCCAATCCAACTGGATGCTTTGCAACGCAGAGAAGAGTGCGATTGACATTTTTGGAGACCACTTCAATGATCTTTTCAATGAACTCAAATTCATATTCGTTCCTATCCAATTACAAAATTAACGTTACTATCCGAGTAAAAGTTGACAAACTTTTGATAACTTCTTATAGAATGTTATTTTCATCACTTCAATCCTTGAACTGTACCATCTTTATGCCAATGAGTTATAACTCAAATGGCATAATCTCTCTATACTCATCTATGACGTCGCATTACATAACATAAAGATGGAATCCTAAATTCTGAATTATAAACCCTAACTCTAAACTCCAAACTTCTGAATATTAAATCTTAAATCCTAAAATCTAAATATTATAATAGATAGAAAGTAGCAACAAGAAAGGTTTGAGGATATAAACTTTTAATAAAACAACTAATTTTACAAAGAAAAAAAAAATATTAAGAATATGGATGAGGTGGTTACTGAAATTTGAAACTGCTGCCGGACAAGTTAGCTGCTTGCTGAAGAGCTTCTCTCCATTTCTGCACGACGTGGTGGTCATTCCTACTTTGATGCTTAGCCATTGCCTTTTCGTAATCTCCAGTCTGACCTCGAACATCAGAAGCACTTACACCGTAGAACACCGGAAAAACCAACCGTCCCTTCGCCTTGCTGTTATCCATGATGGCTGCAAGTTCAAGCAAGCAGAATGCAGAATCAGCATAACCTGGAGAGAACACAGGGATGGCGGTTTTCGAATCTTGAATTCTCTTCAGGAGCGTTGGCGCGAGCTCCTCTCCTCTCTCAAGCTCTCTGTCAGCATAGAACGTCCGGATTCCCCTCTGTTTGAGAGCGTAATAGAGATTTCCGGCGAAGTGCTTGCCGGTGTCTGGACCTCGGAAGCTGAGGAACACGTCGTAGTCCCATCCGTAGTCTGAGGATGAGGAGTGGGAGGATAGTACCAGTGATAAACGAGGATCTCCCATGTTCACTTTTCCCTCTCTTTTTCACTACTTCAAAAACCAATAGATTTGTGATAAAAATAACTATAGATTTCCAACTATATAAGCTTACATGTCTCTTTAATGGTTGGTCATTTTTTAAATTTATTCCCAAACATTTTTCAATTAGTCGTTTAAGGGTTATAAATTAATCATTTTTATCCTTTTGTTATTTTATTAATAATTAAAAAATGTTAAGAAGTCTTTTTTATCAATATTTAGCCAACAACTTAATTTTAGTATAATTTATTTAGTCTAATAATCTAACAATATACTTTATTCCATATTTTTAAACTTTGATGGCGAACCAAGGATCAAAAACAATAAATTCTAACGACTCTGTTCTCGTTAAAAATGAGTTTTTCGAGACTTTTCTCTGTTTCAAACCAAAGAAAATCTGTTATAGGAGATTGTAGGTTTTGAGATGGGTTAGAGTGGATTTGAAACTTATAAGGGAGGCGATCAATTGCAAGAGACTTTATGACCTATAAAGCTAGCATATGATACGCAAGATAGAATTGTATGGAAGTTTGACAAGGAAGACATTTTTCAATTAACTCTTTTGTGCAGCAGGTGATACAGTCAGAAATAATCCTAGATGATATCACCAGCTATAGTTTCACCAGAACTATATAGAAATGTTTGGTTCTGCCATGAGTGGAGTTATTTATTTGGTTTGCTTTGATAGGAAGAGTTAATACTAAAGAAAGATTGCATAGGCTGAAAATTATTACACACAGTGATGACATGTGCGTATTGTGTAAAAAAGACATTAACATATTTACCACTTATTTTTTGGTTGTGAGTTTACTTGACAGATATGGTGTCAATGACTATTTGACTTTGGGAGGTTGTGGTTGGTTCCGGACTCACTAAAAGAATACTTTGAGAGTTGGATATGTGTCAATAACAGAAAAGAGGAGGTAACAAGTGACTCATTTGCTTCTTTGCCATTATTTGAAATATTTGGCTAGAGAGAAACAGACAAATCTTTAATAATAAGGAAGCGGATGTAGAAGAGGTTTCCAAAAAATCTTTGACCAGCTATAGAGGGTGGAGTAATTTGGATCTCTTTGGTTGTTGATGGCTATGCCCAAGATGACACTAGGAATTATTTTTTGTTTAATTTTGTTGGATGTTAATTTTTGAAATTTGGTTCTTTTGTCGCTTCACTTTTTTTGTGTTGAGCTTGCTTGTTCAAAAAAAATTCAAATGACTCTTTAGCATTCTTCTTAATAATTTTCACAAACAATTAATGATGTGAAATGTTAATTGATAACATACATAATCTCTAGCATGTTCAATTGAATACCGACCAAATATGTTTATAAAATTTTATTAGTTTAGTCCATTTTTCCAATTACATAAACCAAAATCTTAGTATAACCTAACGATTAAATTGATAGATTCTTATAAATATATTTATTCCACGTCTAGTTGAATATGTTAAGTGTCATGTATGTTGTTAATTAATTCTATATCATTAATAATTGAAGGAACTAGAAGTAACAAAAGGACAAAAATAATTAATTTTATTGATAAAATTTTTCAGGGATAAATTTATTAAAGGAACTCAACTTTTAAAAACTAATTTGACTATTAGTCTTTAATTATTTGAAGTTATAGATAGGATATAAAATTGCATAAAAGTACTTTGCCCAGCCTGGAATTACTTGAAACTAGGATCTATTCACATTTCGAAGTCAATGGTTAGGGTTTTTGTAATACAAATTAATGCATCGTATTCAAATATTAGGTGAGGACCTGGTTCATCACTTTAATATATTTACCAAAACTAAAGCATTGTCGATGTTGACTTGATGGAACTGTAAGAGTGATGAATCTGCTTATTTTATTAACGGGCTAGCATACATCAATCTGACACCGTTGAACGAGATCTGCAGGAAATTTTATATGAAAAACTTGTTATCCGCTATAATAAGAGCTGTTCTGTTTCGGAACTTCTTGTTTTTGTAAGTGTAACCCATTATGCTTTTAATGATAGATATAATTATGACATTAGTCATTATTTAATTATGAATCTAAGTCAACTTAACCCCACAAAACATAAACATTATGTACATTTGATTAGACGCTACTCCGTTCTCTGCATCTCTCTCTTAATTTGTGCAAGAAGCTCTTTTGCTCTCTTTTAAAAACATTATATAAGCCCAATCCACAGCTAGTCACAAGAATAATCCAGTGGATTGCAATAATCCTGTATTACAAATAATATAGGCAAATTGCTATAGCTCTAGATTTGTTCAGGAGCACACATAAGTGCATTTTATGGTGCCCAAATTTTGACAACAATTACAAGTGTAGTAAAATTTAAAGTCACACTTTTTTATTATTTGATAGTACTTTCTAAGTATTGTCAAGGTTTTAAGTTTTAACATTATCATGGATTCCCTTGGTTCTGTTAACACACAAAATATATAACCATAAGCACTTGAAAAAAATTGCTGTTAATAGCTGGCCACCCTCAAATGTTACCAATCCATAAATGAGAAATGCACAATTCTACAATTTTAATCAACCTTACATCATTGTCCAATACACACTTTCTCTGTTAACCACCAAAATCTCTCAAACAAAAGAACCATACATACGGAGTACAATTATGGGACTTAATGCAACATCCATTTTAACTGAAAATCATTTAGATTCATATGTACAGAACAATGGATATTAAATGTATCATTTATGATCAGAACTTATAAATTCCAGTCTTTTTCAATATTCTGAAAATTTTCTCGCAGTCTTGACCATTCAGCTATGATTTTTGCCTGAGTCTTCTTTGCCAAAGTGTGCTCTTGTTCCCATTGTGGCACATTCTCCCTTAATTCATCCAATTCAGCTTTAATTGTCTTTCCTTGCTCAAAAATCTCTCTCTTTCTCTTACGAGAGATGCTTGCTTTGGATTGAGAATCAGACATATTAGCTTTAATGGCATTGAGTTGCTCAGTTTCTTCCAAAAACCTTTTTTTGTTACTTTCCAGATTCATTTCCAATTCATCAGCTCTCTGCAAATGAGACATTATAGAATCAATTTTCTTACTTGCTTCACTGTAGTCCCTACTCCAATGAGTCAAAGACTGTGAAGCCTCTGATATTGCTTTGCTCATTTCTGTTGATATGCTGCCATGATCTGCAGATAATTTAGAGAGGTAATCTAGGTTGGCTTTAAAGATACTGCATAATTCAGGATACAACAAAATTGAAGCATCCTGGGAGAGGAATCTTTGTACAGATCTCAATGCTTTTCTGGTTTCTTCATCACTTGGAGTAGCGGTAACCAACTTCTCATGGGAATGAGAAAGCATTGGGATGTGAGCAACATCAAGAGAAGCATAAAATGAATCCATTTCATCATCATCATCAACAATCGTTTGATTTTCATCGTTCAAATATTTATCAATTGATGAGGTTGAGGATGCAATGCAAGTGGAAACTGGATGTACTTCTTCTACTCCAGCCTTGCCCTTGCCAGAAGATTTAGTATTAGAAGATTCACCTGGAGCCTTTTCTGTAGGTGCACCAAGAGCAGAAAGGTAAAAAGACATTTGACACCTCAATAAACTCCTTTCCAATTCTTTTTTATTTAAAAATAAAAAATTGATTTTGATGCACAATATAAAACAATTTTACCTGAATAACATTTCAGTCAAAATAACTACTGCGAATAATTATCTAAAAACCTTGGCGCAATTGGACAATTATTTAAAAAATTTTATATTGTAAATGCATCAAAATTAAATTTTTTAATTTTAACTATTTAACTTTATTTTTAATTAAAAATAAGGTTTGATTACTCTGTTGGTCCTTATAGTTTCGTAAAATTTTCAATTAGGTTCCTAGTCTTTTTATTAGTCCCTACACTAAATTTTTTTTAAATAGGTCATTTTAACCCTAATTGATTTAATTATATAGGGATCCAATTAAAACAAAAAAAAATTGGTATAGGAACCCAACTAAAAGAAAAAAAAAGTGTAGGAATCCAATTAAAAAAAAATTGATGCAAGGATTCAATTAAAAAGAAAAAAAGTATAGAGACCTAATTACAAATTTCGCAAAATTATAGAGACCAAAAAAATAATTAAACCTTAAAAATAAAATACAATTAAACCATTGTTAAATAATTTATTTTCTTCTTGTACTTTGAGTTTCTAATTTCACTTATTTTATTTGTATCCCAAGGGATTAATAGGCAAATTTGGTAAATTTGCTCCTTAAAGATAAGTCATTTTCTAAATTTATTTTTGAAAAATTTTATTAATTAAGTTAATCCTTAGAAATTATAAATTAATGTTAGGAGACTATCAGAACTTATTATTTTTTGTCATTAATTAGCTATCAATTAGAATAAGATTCGCGCATTGCGCAGGCGATAAATTAATGATAGTATATAATAAATATTAAAAATGGCTATGTTTTGTAGAATTAAATTAAATATGTGTAAATTAAAATTAATTTTAAAAGGTGTTTTGTTTAAAATAATTTGTAGTACAAAAGATTTGGATGTTGGAGTTGTACAAAGTGATATTTTTATTTGGTAGTTTGATTTTTGCATTTATTTTAGTTGATAGACTTAATCTTTTTATGTGGCGCTCGTCCTCCTTTTTCTTTATTGGTTATTGTTAGAGTTGTTGCTTTCTTCTTTCCGTTCGTAGATTCTTGTGAAGACATGTTCTTTATGAATTGTTGATCGTAGATTCTTGTGAAGACATGTTCTTTATGAATTGTTGAGTTGTATGCACTTTCTATTGTGTTGTTTGTTCTATCTTTGTATTATGTTTTTCTTCCGGAGATGTGTCTTAAGTTTGTATGGTTTTCATTCTCCTTAATCTCTTAATGTGCATGTAATTTTTCAATGACATCTATAATAAAAATAACAAAAATGTGTAGAAAAATTTTTTTGAATGAGTTATTTTTAATAAGAATAATTGAAATAGTATAAAGTGAAATTACCTGTTAATATTTTTCTTTAATCCACTCTGTCAAATAATGTTTCAAGTGATGCAAATTCAAAATTGTATCGGAAAATGTTCAAAATTGAATCTTTAATTTCTTTCACAACAATTGTGAATAAAAAGTTTGCCTTTATTGTATCTTTAATTGGTCTATACAAATCATTTGCATCTTTTATTTTCAAATTTTTTTATAGTATAAATTTTTTCTTCTTGTAACAAATATTTGAATATGTTTATCATATTTCTCTTCACAATTACATGAAGAGATGTTTTCTGCAGTGTTAGTAAATCATAGTTAATAATTATTTACAAAATTTATTACATTTATTTTTTTTAAGTTATTAGAAAAGGAACAATGAATAGCATATTGAAAGAAGTATAATTTTAATGATATTAAAATATAATTATATATAAAATATTATAAAATAATATAAAAATATAAAAAGCAAAATAATTAAAGTATTTTTTCGTAAATTTAATTTAAAATACAATAAATATGTTTGTTTTGTACCTTTTCATCTAATATAATCATTTCTAAGCAAAGAGACTCTTCTTCATTTGTGGGTGTTAATGTTTTTCATAGGCGAATTTTGATAAACCAACCATGCGAACTTTGATAAACCAATTGTCTGTTTGTTTGATGATATTGTCCAAAAGAATGATGCTCCATTGAGTAAGTTTGAACTGTTGTGTAGTGCGAAAATAAATTTTTTGTGCTAAAAATTTGATGTTATTTGAAAAAATAGTGATAACAGACTTATATAAGTTATTCAAATAATATGGAATTTGAATATTTGTAATGTAAAATTTATTATGATTAATAGATTATTATGATATTTGTAATATGGATGTTTATTACATTTAATGAGTTATTTATAGAAATTGATAAATTAATTATTGGGGTTATAAATTTATTGTATTGTTTATAACGGTAAAATATAATAAATATAGAAATATGATTCTTGCCGGTTACAAATTTGATTAGACACTATTAATTTCTAATATTGTCATTGTTAACTTTGCAACCTAATTTACATATATTTCTATTACTTGTATATTTTATTTTTTTGCTGATTTGAAAATAAGAGTTGATTTGGTAAAATTTGAGTGGTTAATTGACTTAATTCTAAAGTTTTGCCAAGTAAACAATGTTGTTGACATGACATTAGTAGGAGAAGAAAGATGTCTTAAAAATAATATGGATAAACATATCCATCTACTTTTATATATTAAGAATAGATAGATAGATAAGAATATAATAGATGTTTAAAACTTAAAAGTATAAGATAAAGCATATTATTAGATTATTAGACTAAAGAAACTAGACTAAGGAATTAAGTTGATAGATAAGTGATAGCCAAAAATAATAAATTCTTATGACCCCTAATATTTCTCTTGAATTCATTGAATATGTTAGGAACAAAATTAAATGAAATTAAATGTTAAGGATATTTTAAAAATAATCACAAATGTTAAAAAACAAAAGTTATACTTTTTCTTAAAATAGGAGGGAATATTTTGGAATTTCAACACTTCCCTTTTTCTTTTCTTTTCTTAGGAAAAAAAAAGATTTGAATTCTCTAAATTTTAAATTTCTCTTTAGAAGGTAAAGTGTAATCTCTCACCATTTATTTTATAGGTGTGACCAAGAGAAAATATGAGAGAGAAACCATTTAAGGGTGAGAGATTACACTTTACTCTCTAAAGTGGAAATTCAAAATTTAGAGGATGTAAATTAAAAAAAAAAATAGTGTTCATAATTATGGCATCAGGAAAACCAGTGTTCATAATCATCTGTCTTACCGAGTTTCAGATGCTGAAATTTAGATGTCTCTGGCATCAGGATAACTATGATTTTGGCAGCAAAGAAAAAGAACCAAATTAGTGAGGAATCCAGCTGGAAAATTATGGCGAATTGCTATTTGCTAAGGGTATGTTTGGTTGGAAGGGTAAACTTTACACTCTTTAGTTAAAAGTTTACTCCAACCAAACACACAGCAGCAGCAGCAATAATTACCTGTTCCTCCTACAAAAGGAATATAGTCAAATGGATCCCATTTGAAAATATCGCTGTATGGTGAAGCTGGAAGTGAAAATCCCAGATGTCTGACTCGTTGCTCATGCACATGGTGCTTGTTTGAATCCCTCATGTGCAGTGCTTTATGATGATCTTTGTCCAAAAGTGGATGAGTGAATTGGATATCATCCATGTTACTTCTCTCTTTGATTATATGCACTCCAATCTCTATGCTGCTCCACTCCTCTGCCCTCACTTCCCTTGCATCATACCTACCAACAAATTCTGAAACAGAGACCAGCGCTTGATTCCATTCATTTTGTTTAAACTGTAAACCCGTAGTATCTTCTAAATCATAAATCCGTATATGACCAGGAGAACCCATGCAACTTCTATCATGAAATATGTGCCGCTCATTGTGATTTCCATTGATGATCAATTCCAAACGAGGGCTAATAGAACGTTCATTATTAGACTCCTTCAAAAGAAAACAGAGAGATATGGAGGGGAACTTATTACGAAACCGGAAAGAAATTGGTTGTCCACTTCTCCGTTTCTCAAACCAACTTGGAATACTTGTTCCCGGCAAAATAAATCTCTTCTGTCCAACCTCTTCATGCAGTTTCTGTTAATCACACACGGTTTAATAATCATGCCCCACCTGAATTATCATATTCAATATCACATGTAACACAATATGAGAAAAAAAGAAACAAATAAAAGATACCTTATTCAATAATATCCTTCTACTCGAACAATTTAACGATGTGGTGAAAGATGCATTTAAAGATTGTATGTTGGGTGGAATCCCTCTAATCTCTTGAAGATTCTTGCAGCCCCAAAGACGAAGAAACATCAGAAGGTGACAATTTTTTATGCATGCTGGAAGAATTCTGACATTACTGTCTGACAAATCTAAATGTTTTAAATTGGGAAACCGAGCAAGAAATATTTCGAGCAATTTATCTGACAGATTGCATAAAGACAAATCAAGATGTGTTGTGGTTGAACACGATACTGAACTCCCTTGCCCTGCACCTTCTTCTTCATTAGGTAGTAACACCGTATGGCTCCGAAGGTACAAAAACTGGAGTTCTTGCAACATGAAAATGCTACTTGGTAATATAATAGTTTCACCAAATTCCAGTTTCAAAAGCTCAAGTCGAGGAAGATTACAAATGGAATATGGCAATTTTTTTATGGGAGTATTAAACAATTCAAGATATGTCATATTTTCCATTTTTCCCAATATTTCAGGAAAACTCTCAAGACTAAGACAATCTCTAAGAAAGAGGTAGCCAAGAGAAGGTAACATAAGGGAAGGAAGACTCCGAAGCTTTGTACAACCGTTAACATTTAACTTACTAAGTTTACCCAAAAATCCAACTGACTGATCAATTCTAACTAAATTCTCACAACCTGCAAAGCGTAATTCTTTTAAATTTGGGGCACTTGAAACATCGGGTATATGTGTTATCCAATCATTCCTACTAAAATCCAAAACACTCATATCCACAAACTCCTGCAAAAATAAAAATTTAAAAGAAATGTTAAAATGGATTTAATAGCATAGAGAAAAACGTAAGAACCTATTGTGCTTGCCTTTAATAGCTTAACTAACGGCAGTGGGGTAACGCAATTGTGGGGCAACTTGAGTATGAAAAGCTTCTTTGGATGAAAATCAGCTGGTAAAGAATGTGAAGGATATCCATGCCATTCCAACACTCTTAAACTATTTGGAAGATGATCCGGACCATTGAAAAGATTGCCACTTTTAATAATAAGTGCTTTGAGGTTTCCCATCTTTTTGAAGGCCTTTCCATCCCATTCTATTACTCTAGACATGGGAGCTTCTAGAACTATGACTTCGATTTCATCGGTTCCCTTTGAACAACAAACCAGCAACCCCAAAAAAAAAAAAGATGATCAATATGCTCAAATGGAAATTATTGGAGAAGAAATTAAATTCCAAAGAAATCAAATAATATCAAAGATTAAATACTGAATAATAAAAAACCAAATCACCCACATAAGTTCACTTACAATGTTCTCTTGTAAAACTTGTATAACATCTTCACAAAGCCATAACCGACTTCGTTTACCAGGATTTTTTGGTGATTCTTGACGAACAATTTCTCTACCCATATCTTGAATCAAGTCATGTTGTGTCACACCACAACCGTGAACCTTTATTAGAGATCTTTCAGCCAACACACGAATACCAAGTTTTGGGCTAACATCATGAAGAGCATGAAGTGTATTTTCAAGATCTTCCAAACTATATTCTTTGAAGCAACAAGCAATGTCAAGAAAAAGTTTCTGATGATATTCCTCTAAAGCATCAAAACTTACTTTAAGTATCTTTTGGATGTCTTTATTAGGAATTTTTTTATACTCATCTAATGCAGATATCCATTCTTCTACACTCCTTCCATACAAATTCGAACCTATTACCTCCAGAGCCAATGGAAGGCCAGAAGCATAAGACACTACCTTATTTAAAATGTCCATATAACATGGATCAACATTTTCACATTTGAAAGCATTCCACCTAAGCAACTCAAGTGCTTCTTTTTTATCAAATTCCTTCACTTGGTATGTTTTCTCAACCATATGACTTGCCAACAAATGTTTGTCCCGAGTTGTTATGATGATTACGCTGCCAGAACCAAACCAATCGGGCCTTCCAGCAATTGCCTGCAATTGCTCAAGTTTTTCAACATCATCAAGAACCAAGAGAATCTTCTTGCTCTTGAACCTTTGCTTTATTAATGAAATTCCTTCACCTAAACTTGCTAGCTGTATATCTTTCTCTCCAAGAATTTTACAAAGAAGCCGCTCCTGGAGATATACTAAACCATGTTTAATTGAATTTTCTCTCACATTTTCGAGAAAACACAAACCTTCAAATTGGTCAGCGATAAAGTTATAAACTGCTTTAGCAAGAGTTGTTTTACCGATTCCACCAGCTCCATATATTCCTACCATCTGGGCTCCTCTATTGGATTCACGATTTAGATGCTTGTTTACTTTTAGTACTCGAGATTCCAGTCCAACAGGATAATTAGCAACATGCAAAGGAACACGACAGACCCTGTTTAAGATCTCCTTCACGATTGCCTCAATAAAAGCATGTTCATATTCACTCCTGTCCAATTAAAAAATGTCACCACAATATATTGACTAGTTCAACATGAAGGAATTCTTTCATCTAAAAAGTTTTAATAAATCAAAATATAAGATGGCAAAAAACATACTGAAGTTTGAAATCATTGCCGGACAGGTTAGCCGCTTGATGAAGAGCTTTCCTCCATTTCTGCACTTTCTCCGTGTCGTCTTTGAACCTCTCCTCATGCTTAGTGAACGCTTCTCCATAGCTTCCTTTTTGGTGTCTCACGTCACTTGGATCAACATCATAAAAGACCGGAAAGACCCACCGGCCCTTCCCCTTAACGCACTCCATGATCTTGGCAAGTTCGACTAAGCAAAAGGAAGAAGATGCATAGTTCTTGGAGAACACAACAATAGCAATTCTAGATCCTTCAATTGCCTTGAGAAGTGAGGGTGTGATCACCTCTCCTTTCCGAAGCTCTTCATCATCAAAGAAGGTGTGGATTCCCTTTCTATGTAGAGCTTGGTAGAGATTGTTAGTGAAACCGTAGCGAGTATCAGTGCCTCTAAAACTAATAAACACATCATACGTGAATGCATAGCTAAAGGAAGATGAAGAGGTGAGTGGTGGCGTTGACATGATGATACTAAAAGGCTTAATAATGATCACTCATACAAACTATGTAATGGCTAAGGGACTGGTATTTATGCCAACATCAAAACTAACATTGCCAAAATTAAAAGGAAGAAGAAAACTGTGATGGAATAGGCAACAAAGTAAAATGCTGATGACTCATCCTTTGTCATCAAGTTCTTATTCTTTTGCCATAGTAGTTGGAAGATAGGGTTGCTCTAATACAATACTAACGTCAAGCACGCCCATCTTGACTATTTTTTTAATCCTTTTCATGTTATGAGTATAAACCTTCTTGCAAAAACAAAAAACCAAGTCTTATTTTTACAACTTGCTTTACTTCACATTTTTTATTAGACACTGATCGGATATATTAGTTAAAATGCTGATGACTCATCCTTTGTCATCAAGTCCTTATTCTTTTGCCATAGTAGTTAGGAAGATAGGGTTGCTCTAATATAATACCAACGTCTTAGACAATGATGGATATATTAGTTTACTCCTCCCTTTCTATTTACCCTTTTTTAAGCATATACCTATCAGTGATGTAGAGGGATTTGGTGTACATGATTTTTTCTTAAAATACTTTTCATCATTATACAGTCTTCCTTATTATGAGCATGCAGCAACAGCAGATCAGCTTCCCAATTTATCATTGATCCAATTCCTAATTATCATTTTTTTTAATAAAGAAATGGTCATATGCAATAATCATACGGCAGGCACATAATAAAATAAACATACATTAAAATTTTATGATGTACATTAAAATAAATATACATTAAACTTTATGATATACATTAAAATTGTCATTACTTTCTTGGACAAAAGATAAATCACCAATTAGATAAAAGCTTGCAAATATTGCAACTTATAAGTATTCATTCATTTTCTTTTTATCAGAAACTTCAGCTTAGCAGCTGAGGAAAATGTTTACCAGCTACTGTGGCCTCATAAGAAACAGAACTATATATGTATGTGTTTAGAAATTTAGCAAACCTGGGCTTTAAATTTCAATCTTTGCACAATATTAATATAAAGATCCAACTTACCCTCTAAGCCTTGATGGTTATAGAAGCCTTTCCCTCAAAGAAGAGGAGGAAGAAGACATAGACGAAGAAAATAAACCACATAACCACAGTTTCCACTTGGCAGTTCTATGATTCATGGTGATTTCCTTAGTTGAAACTAATTGGTTTGATGGATCTGTCCCTTCACAATCAATTGAATTCCATGATTCTCGTGCCACTGATGGATTCCATGATCCCTGTGGCTGTGTCACTGGACCCCATGATTCCCATAGCATTGGATCCAATGAATCCAGTGGAAGCGATTCCTGTCTTGGATCCCACGGTTCGCATGACATGTAACTCCATGATTTTGGTGTCATGTTCTTGTCATTTGAGGCCTCCTATTCCATTGCATACAAAATTACCTGCCTTAAAATTCATAATCCATGCATATCATAGATATTATACAAACATGTAATTGTCTTGAGTGCAAATTCTCTCATAGATATTATAACAATGCTAATACATTCCAGAAAAAATAAGGAATGCAACGCTCATTGAACTCTAAAACATAAATCTTAAATCCTAAATTCTGAATTATAAACCTAGACTCTAATCTCTAAACTCCAAACTTCTGAGTATCAAACCTTAAATCTCAAAATTTAAATTCTAAATCATAAATTATAAATTTGAGTTATTGATATAAATAATCTAGAAAGTAGCAACAAGAAAGGTTTAAGGATATAAACTTTAAAAAAAAAAAAAAAAAAAAACACTAATTTTACAAAGAAAAAATAAATCAAGAATATGGATGAGGCGGTTACCGAAATTTGAAACTGCTGCCGGACAAGTTAGCTGCTTGCTGAAGAGCTTCTCTCCATTTCTGCACGACGTGGTGGTCATTCCTACTTTGATGCTTAGCCATTGCCTTTTCGTAATCTCCAGTCTGACGTCGAACATCAGAAGCACTTACACCGTAGAACACCGGAAAAACCAACTGTCACGACCCAAAATGAGCCATGACTGGCGCTCAGGAAAATAATCCTATAACAAGCCTAACATAGTCAAATATAAGTTCAATAAGCAAGTACAAATATTTTACAAGTTCTAAAATAAATAGTTATATACTTTAACAAAAAATTAAAATAACTAAGAATGGTTGGTCCTGCCTGTGACATATGGAGCATACACTTCTAGGAATTCGACAAAGAATAGGTACTCATTGCAAACCGTTACTCTTGAATAGAAAGTCTCACACAGTCAAATATTTGTTCCTGAAAAATATTTTTAGAAAAACGGGGTGAGTTTTGCAACTCAGTGACCAGACAATACATCTATAATCAACATGAGACTATACAAACATTATCATTAAAGTAATTTTAATTAGAAAATAATAGTTGATAATAATAAGTGAATCAATAAGGGAGTTCTCATACAGAAATCAAATCAAAAGTCCACACTTGGGCGGCTCCACCTCTTTGGGTAGCCCTTTCCTCTTGTGTGTCCTAACAGAATAACAGATCTAACGTGTGGCCTACACGTTAGGCTAGCAACACCCCTGCTAGCTGGAGTCTGAGTTAGATGCATCTAAGTTAACGTCATAACCGCCGTTAACTACGGTTTTCTAATACGAGCCTCCCAAACCAATTCAAAACATATAATTTCAAATACAACAAATATTTGATCTTTCAAATATATAAGGTATCGAATCGAATCGAATCAAATCAAATTAAATCATACTTTTTCATCAGAAATCTTTTCTCAATCATACTTTTTCAACCATGAGAGATTTCAAATATATTTCACAATTTTTAGAGTGAGTATCAACAAATACTTCAATGCTTCAAAAACAAATATTCAAATAAAATCAAACATTTTAGAATAATGCAAAACTTCATCAAAAATATATATAGTCTCATGTATAGTTTCCAAAAGTATAAACTTCATAAAAATGAGTTATTTAATTCTAATAAATCAATTATTTTAATCAATTCAAAACCGTTCAAAGCAAATATAGCTATAATTCAAAGATCATAATAGATATCAAAATAATTGTAGATGCACAATCAAACAATCATAAATGTAAAGCATACTCACAACGTAGTCCCTAGGGACCGAAGATACCAAACCCAGAGTGCCAAATTCAAGGTAAGGAGGATTGAAGTGGAATGGAACGAATGAGCGTAGAATTTGAACCGGAGTAGCGACAAGATAGAGCTGGCTATAGTTCTCGATTGTTAAAACTATAATCCGAACGCACCGACGGAACCTTTCCTCTCAACCCGAAATTGCGGCAGCCACAACCTCAGCTCCAAATCACTTTCTCAGCAACTACAACGACTCGGACTTAAGGGAAACAAGTAGCGGCAGCACCGGTGGTGGTTCCGGCAACAACAGCGCCATACCCATTGACCAGAAACCCCGACAGCGGCGGCGGCAGAAGAACGGCGACCTCAATGTGACTTTCCAGCGGCCAGAGGTGCAGTGGCTCTTGCGGCAGCAGCGAGCCACTCCAGCAACCCCTTGTGCAAGCTCTCTTCCTCCGGCAGCGACCCAGACGGTGACGACTCTCCACGGACGGCGGCGGGCCTTCGGCGGCGGTGCAGCTCCAGTGACGACGGTGCATGGCGGGACAGCGTTCCTCTCTTCCTCGAGCTCTCCCTCTCACTGGCGCTCAAGGACGACGGCGAGGGTGGCTTCAATGGCGGCGGTTGCAGCTCGCGATGACAGAGACGCTCCTCCGCAACGGCGCAGTTGGCAACGATGGGCATGAACGGCAGCAGCGACCTCCCTCTCTTCTCCGCGTCAGTGTAGGTGCGTGTGTGTGGGGATGAGCGACGGCGTGAGGATGAGCGAGGGGAGTGCGTCCATGAGAGTGTGTTTCTACGAAGAGGGTGTGGGAGGAGTGGGGGTGGGAGCTCGACGGCTAGTGAGGGACTGAGGGTTGAGAGAGTGTTTTTGTGTGATTAGGGTTAGGGAAAAAGTAAAGGAAGAGTGGCCCACAAATTTGTTTTTTTTTTTTTTTTTTTTTTTTGGAGCTATTACACCAACCGTCCCTTCGCCTTGCTGTTATCCATGATGGCTGCAAGTTCAAGCAAGCAGAATGCAGAATCAGCGTAACCTGGAGATAACACTGCGATGGCGGTTTTCGAATCTTGAATTCTCTTGAGGAGCGTTGGCGTGAGCTCCTCTCCTTCCTCAAGCTCTCTGTCAGCAAAGAACGTCCGGATTCCCCTCTGTTTGAGAGCGTAATAGAGATTTCCGGCGAAGTGCTTGCCGGTGTCTAGACCTCGGAATCTGAGGAACACGTCGTAGTCCCATCCGTAGTCTGAGGATGGGGAGTGGGAGGACAATGCCAGTGATAAACGACGATCTTCCATGCTCACTTTCACAACTTCAAAGACTAAGAGAAATTTGTAAGCAAAATAACCATGGATATATGCATATATGCTTACAAGTCTCCTTTAATTATTTGATTATAGGATATAAGATTACATAAAATATTTTGCTCAGCCTGGAATCACGTGAAACTAGGATCTATTCACATTTCGAAGTCAATGGTTAGGGTTTTTTATATTACAAATTAATGCATCGTATTCAAACTTATTAGGTGAGGGACTGGTACTTCATCAGTTTAATATATTTACTTTACTGTCGATATCGACTTGATGAAACTGTAATAGCGAAAAAAAATTATTTTATTAATTGTCTAGCATCCATCAATCTGACACCTTGGAATGAGATCTGCAGAAAATTTTATATGAAAAAATATGTTATTCTCTATCATCACAACTGTTTGACTCTCCTTTAAAACATGATAAAAGACTCATGGTGATGTAGAGGATAATATATTTTTTGTTGTTGATTAATTGTAGCCTTATCCACAGCTAGTCACAAGACTAATTCAGTGGATTGCAATAATCCTGGATTACGAATAATATAAGCATATTGCTATTGCTCTAGATTTGTTCACACACACACTTATGTAATTCATTATGCAGGAGCAGGATTATTATGCTATTGACAACAAAAACATATAACCATAAGCACTTGGCCACCTTCAAATGTTAGCAAACCATAAATGAGAAATGCACAATTCTACAATCGTTTAGATTCATCATTTATGATGAGAACTCTAGTGGAGTTCTTAAAAATTCCAGTCTCTCTCAATATTTTGAAAATTCTCTCGCAGTCTTGACCATTCGGCTATAATTGTTGCCTGAGTTTTCTTTGCCAAAGTATGCTCATGTTCCCATTGTGGTAAATTCTTCTTTAACTCGTCCAACTGAGTTTTGATTGTCTTTCCTTCCTCAAAAATCTCTCTCTTTCTCTTACGAAACATGCCTGCTTCATTTTGAGAAACAGACATAGGGCTTGTTTGGGTGAGCTTCTAAGAAAAGATCTTTTTTCGAGTTATCTTTTTTTAAAAGATCTTATGGAGAAGTAAAAGTAATTTTATGTTTGGATATCTCATACAAAAAGATCTTTTTATCTATCAATTATGTTTGGGTATAACAATATAAAAGTACTTTTTTGTTTATTTATTACATGAAAAACATCTTTTTTTTAAAGAAAAAAGATCTTTTAAAAAAAGATGTAAATTATAGCTTCTCAAAAAAGATCTTTTTTTGATTTTACTAGTGCTTTTACTTTTACTACTAGAAATTTGCCAAACACGCTAAAAAATAAAAAAAGATCTTTTTTCATTGAAAAAAGATCTTTTTTGAACAAAATAATGGCGCCCAAACATGCACATAGCTTTATCAACATCAAGTTGCCCAACTTCCAAGAACCTTTTCTTGTTACTTTCCAGACTCATTTCCAGTTCATCAGCTTTCTGCAAATGACACATTATAGAATCAATTTTCACACTTGCTTCACTGTAGTCCCTACTCCAATGAGTCAAAAACCGTGAAGCTTCCGATATCACTTTGCTAGCTTCTCTTGATATTCTGCCATGATCTGCAGATAACTTGCAGAGGTGATCTAGGTTGGCTTTCAAGATACTGCACAATTCAGGATGCAGCAAAACTGAAGCATCATGCGAGATGACGTGTTGTACTGATCTCAATGCTTCTCTGGCCTCTTTATCTTTCGAAACAGTGGTGGTGACCAACTTATCACGGGAACAAGGAAGCATAGGGATGCCAGAAACATCTAGTGAAGCATAAAAGGCATTCATTTCTACATCATCATCATCACTTGTTACATTTTCATCGCCCAAATATTTGTCAGTTGGTGTTGATGAAGCAGTATAACTGGATATTGAAGGTACATCTTCTTCACTAGCCTTGCCACTTAATGACAGGGGACTTGAGCCATGAATATTTAGAGTATCCCCACGACACGAGGTACGAGAAGATTCACCTGGAGCCTCTTTTGAAGCTTCAAAGAGCAAAAAGGTAAAGCATATACATAAAATCTGGAAATGTCATTTTCAGCATTTTTGTTTTGCACATGTTCTGTTAAACAAAATTAACTCAAAGAACATATAACAATGCAGCAAATTAAGATAAATCTAGAGAGAAATATATTGACTTACATGGCATGTGGTCTTGGGTCTGAGTGGTGCATAAAGAAACACCGGTGACATAAGACCATAACGCGAGCTCTGATCTATTGGGTTTAATGTAAACTGTGGTTGTAATAGAAAAAAAATTTGAACTATAAAAGCTTCTTAAGAAACAAGTATCCAAGGAAATTAGTCAGAAAAAATTGGGGGGGGGGGGGGGGGGTTGCTGAGAGTATTTAGTATTTACGTCTGCGAACGATGTAGGAACGAGGGTCCCAATTCAGATTATCAACCGGTTGCAATGAAGGCAAACTTGTTTGTTGTTGCTGCATATGGTGCTTGTGAGAATCTTTCATCTGCAGCGCTTTATGATGATCTTTGTCCAAAAGTGGAAGAGTGAATTGGATATCATCCATGCTACTTCTTTTTTCTATTATATGCACTCCAATTTCTATGCTGCCCCACTCCTCTGGCCTCAGTTCCCTCTCACCCGACTTATCTTCAACTGAAAGAGAGACCAACGCTTGATTCCATTCATTTTGTTGAAACTGTTGACCCTCATCATCTTCTAAATCATAAATCCTATTATGGCCGCAAGTAGCACGCGGGCAACTTTGATTTTGATCACTAAATATGCACCCACCATTGTCATTATCATGGGTGACCAATTTTAGATGAGGGAAAAGAGAACATTGATCATCAAATTCAAGTGCTTCCGTGAAAAGAAAACAAAGTGATATGGCAGGGAACTTATTACGGAACCAGAAAGAAACTGATTCTCCACTCCTCTGATGCTCAAACCAACTTGGTATCCTTGTTCCTGGCAAAATGAATCTCCTCTTTCTACCCTCATCATGCAATTTCTGTTGGTCATAAATAGTTCATGAGTTAGTTAATTTAGCAACAACACATAGATCATATTACCAGAATCACCATATTAATTATCGGTGAAACAAATAGATACCTTATCCGATAATGCTTCTCTACTTGAACAATTCAAGGATGTATTGTCAGTTGCATTCAAGATTTCCATGTTGGGTGGAATCCCTCTAATCTCTTGAAGATTCTTACAGCCAGTCAGATAAAGAATTCTCAAAAGGTGACAATCTTTGATACATTCTGGGAGAATTGTGAAATGACTTTCTGACAAGTTCAACTCTTGCACATTGGAAAATTGAGAGATAAATATTTGGAGGAATTTATCTGACATATTGCATGAAGACAAATCAATGCGTTTTGTGGTTGATGATGCTGACACTGAGGGCATTTGCTCCACACCACCTTCATTAGATAATAGCAAACTCTTATATCCACGAAATTTCAGCTCAAGAAGTTCTCCAAACATGAAAATGCTACTTGGCAATAGAACAGTTCCACCATCACGCAGATCGAATTCTTGAAGCCGAGTAAGGTTACAAATGGAATATGGCAATTCTCTTATGGAAGTGAAATATAGATCAAGATATGTAATCTTTTCCATTTTTCCTAATATTTCAGGAAAACTCTCAAGACTTGAACAATTCACAAGAGTGAGTTTTCTAAGAGATGGTAACATAAGGGAAGGAAGGTTCCTAAGCTTTGTACAACCTTGAAAATCCAATGATCTAAGTTTACTCAAATATCCAACTGACTCATCAACGTTAATCAAATTGCCACAACATGCAAAGTTTAATTCTTGTAAATTTGGGGCACCTGAAACATCAGGGATATGTTTTATCCAATCATTCCAACTAAAATCCAAAACACTCATCTCCACAAACTCCTGCAAAATTCAACACACATATATTAAAATGAATTTACTAACAATAGAAAAAAAAAAGCTTGTTGTGCTTGCCTTTAATACTTTAACTAGCCGGAGCAGTGTTAAGCAATTTTTGGGCAACTTGAGTATGGCAAGCTTCTTTGGATGAAAATCAACCGGTAAAGAATATGAAGGATATTCCCGCCATTCCAACAGTCTTAAACTATTTGGAAGATAATTGGGACTTCTGGAAAAATTGCCACTTAGAATAATAAGTGTTTTGAGGTTTTCCATCTTCTTGAAAGCCTCTCCATCCCATTCTATTACTTCAGACGTGGGAGCTTGCAGAATTATGAGTTCAATTTCATTGGTTCCCTTTGAAAACAACAAGCCTCAAATAAACTTATAATACCATACATGTAATATTAGGATGTCAATACTCCTAAATTAAGAATGTTTTGAATTAAAGAAACAAGCACAAATAAATAAATTATTATTATGGGGATCAAAATGAAATAGATCAGATAATCAAGATTATAATATTAATGATGAGAAAACAAACCACCCTCATAAATTTACTTACAATATTCTCTTGTAGAACTCGTATTATATCTTCAGGAAGCCATAACCGACTACGTTTACCAGGATTTTTTGGTGATTCTTGCCGAACAATTTCTCTGCCCATATCTTGAATCAAGTCATGCTGTGTCACATGGCCATCCTTATCAATATTTATTAGAGATCTTTCAGCCAATACTCGAATACCACGTGTCGGGCTAACATCATGAAGAGCATGGAGTACATTTTCAAGATCATCAAAACTATATCCTTTGAAGCAACAAGCAATGTCAAGAAAAAGTTTCTGATGATATTCCTCCAAAGCATCAAAACTTACTTTTAAGTTTCTTTTGGATATCTTTATTAGGAATTCTTTTATACTCATGTAATGCAGATATCCATTCTTCTACACTTCTTCCGTACAAATTTGACCCTATTACCACCAGAGCCAATGGAAGGCCAGAAGCATAGGACACTACTTTATTTAACATGTGCATATAACTTGGATCAACATTTTCATATTTGAAAGCATTCCACCTAAGCAACTCAAGTGCTTCTTTCTCATCAAATTTCTTCACTTGGTATGTTCTCTCCACCATATGACTTGCCAACAAATGTTTGTCCCGAGTTGTTATAATGATTATGCTGCCAGGACCAAACCAATCGGGCCTTCCAGCAATTGCCTGCAATTGCTCAAGTTCGTCAACGTCATCAAGAACCAAGAGAACCTTCTTGCTCTTCAACCTTTGCTTTATTAATGAGATTCCTTCACTTACACTTGCTAGCTTTATATCTTTCTCTCCAAGTGTTTTTGAAAGAAATAACTCTTGGAGATATGCTAAACCATGTTTATTTGAATTTTCCCTCACATTTTCAAGAAAACATAAACCATGAAATGGGTCAGCAATCAAGTTATAAACTTCTTTAGCAAGTGTGGTTTTACCTATTCCACCAACTCCATATATCCCTACCATAAGGGCTCCACTATTGGATCCACCATTCAGAAGCTTGTTTACTTCCTGTACTCGAGATTCCAGTCCAATAGGGTAATCAGCAACATGAAAAGGAGTACGACCGATCCTGTTTGAGATCTCCTTCACAATCTTCTCAATGAAAGCATGTTCATATTCCCTTCTGTCCAATAATAAATGTCACAACAAAGTGATGCTAAATGCAGCATATACAAAGGAATTCTTTCCCTCTAAAGGTTTTGATATAAAATGTTTTCATAAATCAAAATATCAGATAGTAAAAACCATACTGAAGCTTGAAATCATTGCCAGACAGGTTGGCTGCTTCATGCAGGGCTGTCCTCCATTTCTGCAATTTCTTCATGTCATCCTTGAACCTCTCCTCATGCTTAGTCAACGCAACTGCATAGCTTCCTTTTTGGTGTCGCACGTCACAAGGATCAACATCATAAAAGACCGGAAAAACCAACCGTCCATTCCCCTTAACGCACTCCATGATCTTGACAAGTTCATCTAAACAAAAGGAAGAAGATGCATAGTTCTTGGAGAACACTACAATGGCAATTCTAGATTCTTCAATTGCCTTGACAAGTGATTCTGTGATTTCCTCTCCTTTCCTTAGCTCCTCATCATCAAAGAAGGTACGGATTCCTTTTCTATCGAGAGCATTGTAGAGATTGTTAGTGAAACCATAGCGAGTATCACTGCCTCTAAAGCTGATAAACACATCATAGGTGAATGCATAACAAAAGGAAGAGGAATAAGAAGAGGTGAGTGGTAGTGTTGACAAGATGATACTAAAAGTCTCAGACCAAAAACAAGGACCTCAGTTAGCATTAGAACATAATGGCTAAGAGGGTAGTATTTATGCCAACATCAAAACCAACATTATTACCAAGTAAGTAAGTATTGCCAAAAAGTAAAAGGAAGAAGAAAACTGTGAGGGAATATAATACAAACAAAAGGGCAACAAAGTAAAATGCTGATGACTCCTATGTCATCATGTCCTTATTCTTTTGCCATAGTAAGTAGGTAGGAAGATAGGGTTGCTCTAATAAAATACTAACTTCAAGCACTCCCATCTTGACTATTCTTTTTATCTTTTTCATGTTACACAAAAACCAAAAAAGGAAGTCTTGTTTTTACAACTTGCTTTACTTCACATTTTTTATTAGGCACTGATCGGATATATTGGTTTACTGGTCCCTTTCTATTTATCCTTTTTTAAGCATATACCTATTAGTGATGTAGAGGGATTTGGTGTAAATCATTTTTTCTTAAAATACCTTTCATCAATATAATTCATAAAAGATAAAAGATATATTTTACTATTTCCAAGACTTGAACTCATAACCTTTTAGTTAGAGTCTAAGACACTTATTACCTCAAAATGAAGAAATAGGACAAAATTACTTGCTACCTCAAAATAATGTATAAATTTAAATATACATTTTATATACAGATCAAACATAAATACATTACATGGAAGACAGAAACTACTGTCATAATCAATCTGAGTTTCTTTAAAAATAAAATGGCAAGATTTAGGTCTCAACTTGCATTGAACCAAGGAAGTTTCCATACTCTGATGTGATCAAGAAGACGATGACCTGAAAATGATAATAATAAAATTGTCATTACTTTCTTCTACAAAAGATAAATCACCAATCAGATAAAAGCTTGCAAATATTGTAACTTATAAGTATTCATTCATTTTCTATCAGAAACTTCAGCTTAGCAGCTGAGGAAAACTTTTACCAGCCATTATATATGGCCTCATAAGAAATAGAACTATATATATGTATGTGTTTAGAAATTTAGCAAACCTGGCCATTAAATTTCAATCATTGAACACAATATAAATAGAAAGAGCCAACTTACCTTCTAAGCCTTGATGGTTATAGGAGCCTTTTCCTCAGAGAAGAGGAGGAAGAAAACATAGACGAAGAAAATAAACCACATAACCACAGTTTCCACTTGGCAGTTCTATGATTCAATCTCGTCATTTCAGAGTCACTATCACTCATGGTGATTTCCTTACTTGAAACTAACTGGTTTGATGGACCTGTCCCTTCACAATCAATTGAATTCCATGATTCTCGTGCCACTGATGGATTCCATGATCCCTGTGGCTGTGTCACTGGACCCCATGATTCCCATAGCATTGGATCCAATGAATCCAGTGGAAGCGATTCCTGTCTTGGATCCCACGGTTCGCATGACATGTAACTCCATGATTTTGGTGTCATGTTCTTGTCATTTGAGGCCTCCTATTCCATTGCATACAAAATTACCTGCCTTAAAATTCATAATCCATGCATATCATAGATATTATACAAACATGTAATTGTCTTGAGTGCAAATTCTCTCATGTGAATTTTTTAGCATGATTTGGTTATATGTGAATTTTTTAAATTTAACACATGTCAAACTTCACAACTCACACTTGTAAGAACAACAATATCCTGCATGGAATTGATGTTGAGCATTGTTCCTTCCCTTTTTGCTTTGTTCACATTTTTATGACCTTTCAACTTCTTATGATCGATGGGAGTTAAATTTTTTTGTACTTGCAAACCTGAGTGAAAAAACAT